>NC_062558.1:128695404-128995404 GCF_016906955.1 Phacochoerus africanus
CATCTGAAATCTTTTTTTAAGGTTTGTTAAAAGCACAGATAAACATAATTAAAAGAGAGCATAAGGAACACCATTCTAGGTGATCACCCAATCATCCCCCAGAGGTTAAAAGAAAGTGTCCTCAGTGCAATGAGATCGAAAAAGCACACCTAAAAGCCTGAGAGGAAAACCCATCACTCAGGACCATGTTTATTTTTCTCATGTTAAAATGCTCCAACTTCAAGGCTATACACCACTTTTTTTTAGGAAAGGACACATCTTTAAGCTCCGAGTAAAGGAATTCAAGAAGGCCCTCCCCAACCTGGACAGGCACTTCTTATTTTCCATAAGGTGTGCTAATTGCTCATCCATGTGAAATAAGTGAACTACTTTTAAGAACTAAGGAGAGCAAGCCTTCAAAGAATTAAAAATCACCATTAAAAGCCCCCCTACCCCCGCCCCAACTGTGCACAGATTACAGAATGACACAAAGAGGCACATTTAAATGAAAACACCACTGAGAAATGACCAAAGTTAATGAAAATGAGTCGGTGGTAGAGGATCCTTAAGGGAGACACACCCCCTACCCCCCCAGGGCAGAGCCCGCCCAACATCCCCAGGTGGCCAGCCTGGGAGGAAAAGCCCCTTCAGTGAGGGCTTTCTCTCCTCGGTGTCCTAGATCCTCTCCCAGCGCTAATCAGCGAAACATGCCCCACACTCCGCTGTCTAACTGGGAAGAGAAGAAAAATTAACAGTGAGACATGGAACGAGAGAGGCAGTGAAATTCCAAAGAAGGACGTAAAACAAATTTTGCTGGCCAGTTTGCAGGCATTAGATGACTTTGTACGAAAGAATGTGTTCTGCACATACACCCTCGTACTAGCAACAAAGGAAAGCGCCTTTCTGGAAAAATGAAATGCCGAAATGGAGACATTTAGTTTTAAACTCTTAACATGTACAAATAAGTACTATTTCATGCATTTTTACTTTGTTTACCCCATCTTCAGTGACAAGAACTCACAGCAATTAAGAAAATAGGAAGTACCTGCCAGGCTTTTTAGAGTCAAATGTTCTAATGATAAATTCTTATAATAGCTAATTGTAATATACATTCAGCTTCACATCTGAACAAACTGTTTTACCTTTGGAATCACAGTTGTTAAGACATTTCTACAAGAAAGCAGTTACAAGAAGAAGAAGAAAATAATTTTGCCCTCTTGATTATAGAATAAAGAGTTTATAATCATTAAGACTTGCTTCACCATAATGCCTTTCAATTCAGCTTTTCCTAAAATACTACAGCTCTGAAAACAGCACTGATGAGAAGAAACATCAGACTTTCCAAGTGTGGCAGCATCTCTATCTCAAAAATTTAAACAAATGTTTCAATTCTGAACTCTAGGACAGGAGAATGCTCCAGGTACTTTGATGGGTACATCGGTCAAAACGGTACTATCTGGGGAGAGGGTATTTTCCTCGGGGGGAGGGGAGGGGAGGGGAAGTCAAGCTCTCACTCCATCAAGACAACACAGCATGTACACAGACATAAAATTAATATCCGAAAATGAAAAGGGTAAATTGCAGCCAGAATCCTCTCGGGGAAACTAAAACCTAACAACAAACTGCGCTGAGAAAATTCTGAACGCCAGGGCAAGTGCTACAGCATCTGAAATATTTCTGAGAAAGGGCCACTTCTTAGCTGTTAATGTAAAAACATTTCTCTCTTGAAATGTGTCTCATTTCTATCTCTCTGCAATGAGAATGTCTTCAGATTTTCTAGGAAAACGCTCTAAAAATAGAACTTAGGCAACAAATTAATAATCTGCTCAAATGTAGATAGTATTCAATTTATTTAGCTAGGAATGAAATAATTCAATCAATTCAAACATTAGTTTTGTTTTTTTTTTATAAAGGCCATTCCTACCTTTGTTATTTAAATATTAACTATTAATATTTCAATATTATTAACTCTACCTATGTTTTGGAATCCAAAATTCTAAGCAGTCTACTTAATAACTTAATAAATTAAATTCTCAGTTTAATTCACCTATAATATGTATCTATATCTATAAAAAGAATACTAGCTATATCTATAAAAATATATATCTATAGCTATAAAAGAATACTATCAAAGGGAGATACTTTTTTTTTTATCATTTATTCTTGCGATACCCTGGTTAAGTCCTCAATAAATACTATGCTCAACATCACTAAAGCCTGAAGTCATTGCCTTAGGCCTCCATTTATAAATTGGCGCAAAAGGGCTTTAAATGTGAAGCTTTTTATAATTGAAGGGTTTTGGCCTGAGCAAAGATGGTGGCGGATTATAACCTAAATAACTCAGATGTGAAAATTAATATACATTGCAAATTGTTAAAAAAAAAAAAAGGCTTCTTTCTAAGTTACACAAAATGGTTATAACATTAGAACATGAAGTATGTACCGATGTTTTCAAGGAATCAGCTTTAGCTGGTGCTGCCAAAGGCCATCCTATTTGAGACGTAATTAGAGAAAGTAATCTTCAAGGGCATGAGCTACAGAAGGCAAAAACAAGGTTCACCGGCAACCTCCCCTCCCCGTTCATTTCTGCCCTGACAATGCACAGCTGTAACTGGAAGCGATATGACAGAAACGCACGATCTGCTGCCAAACCAAGTTGGGTGGGGTTTTTTTGGTTTTTAGGGCATATGTTAGTTCCCAAGCTGGGGTCAAATCGGAGCTGCAATGGCCGGTCTACACCACAGCCACAGCAACGCTGGATCCTTAACCCACGAGCGAGGCCAGGGATTGAACCCGCATTCTCATGGACACTGGTTGGATTCATTTCCAAGGCGAAAACAATGGGAACTCCCCAAGTTGGCTTTTTATCTACAGCAGCCTAACATGGAGATGCCTAGAGAAACATGAGATGCAATGGAAGTGCTGCCTACTTCACTAAATCTAGCCTTTAGTACTTAATTTAAAAATACTTGTTTCTACTGGGTTCTACAGATGGGTATGATCTGGACTGTCACAAAGACAGTACGTCAGAAAAGACAAGTACCAAAGGATGGTATTTTTGAGGATCCCTGTCAATGAACGGCCTGTACTTCCAATTCAGGCCTGAGGTTAGCAAGCACAAACACGCTCAAAGATGTGGGTGCCTGTGTATGTGTATGTACAATACCTAAACAACGTGTTTTTAAAAAACTATTTTTTTTTCCAAATTAGAACAGTTTCATCAGTATGACACGAACCCATGTGTATTTTCCCACTTTCTCTCTCCTCCAAGATTGTTAACAACCAAGGAGGATTTGACCAACAGGCGGGACAGCCCAAAGCAGCCACATGACTAGATGGCAAAGTACAATCTAAGTGTCGAATGTGAACCTGAGCCACCACCCCCCCAAACCAGATTATACACATCTGTAATGTCACCATTAATTTAAGGGAATACTACGATTCTGGAAAAGTATGCACTTGCTGGGTCATAATGATGGTGCACGGACAGGCTGTTTTGGCATGCTGGTTCGTTTTGTTTTGTTTTGTTTTGTTTTGTGGAACTGCTTTCAAAGGCCATTCTCAGACATGGTTCTACTTTTGGTTCCATTTTTCTCAATACTGATGCTGCCCTAATAGTTTCACAGGCTTATAAATGTTAAACATCAAAAATTAGTTTCACTTATTATAGTTGGAAAAAGCTTTAAGAACGCTAGGACCTGTGCCTCTGAGCGAAGGCTTTATCAGTGGGTCCCAGTCACTGCTTCTTGAAAAAAGAAAATGGTCCTGATTAAAAATGAATATACCTAATTTCCAAAAGGACACCTACCATGCACGTATACATTTAATTCATAAAGGGTTTCTGCCCCAAACGCACAATCACTTACTTCTTAAAATCCCATCCTTCATATCCACAGTGATTAGCACCAGGGAGATAAATATGAAAAATTAAATCTCCAGTTAAACTATTTATTCAAGAATTCCATCTTGATTAGTTATTCTTCACGGGTGTTTAATTAACATGGCGTCGGTGTCCCTCCAATGTCTGTGTCTGAGCAGCAAAAACTTTCCAGACATTTTTCCACTTACACAAGGAAAAGAATAGGGCCCAGGTACTGTTTCTTCTTTTAATCAGAATTCTTTAACGCCACACCAAAATTATTTTACTGGAACAAAGCACTATATTTGTATGGAAGTAAAAAGAACACTTGAGAAAAATGTTTACTATCCTTACAAGTGCTGAAAATGTTACCTATTTCTAAAGTAAATCTCATTGGTCATAAAGTATGACAGGAAACAACTATTAAAGTGGAAAACATCTAGTCAGTATTACGCAATTCCCATTTCTAAAACAGCAGTGTGACAGAACAAAACACAGAAACAGAAACTTAATATCCTCAAAGGAAACTCATCTCTGAGGCCCCGGAGGCACTACTTCTGTTTGCTCCAACAAGCAGGTTCAAGTGGCAGAGAAAGAAAAGCTCACAGGTGACCAATGACGAGGAAAACAAGGCATGAATGAGCGAACATGCAACCCTGGTGGACACAAGGCCGCCGTCACCCCATCCCCACCGGGCGCACCACCCAGGAAAGCCGTGTGCAATTCCTGATTCCCAGTTTACTGAGAGATTTAACATAGGTACATCAAAGATCCTGTGTCTCATGTAAGGCAAATTTTAGATTTGATTTGCCAGGTGAATTTGAAAAGTACCATCAACAGTATTTAAAGATTTAAGTTATTTAACAACAATAGTTGTTACAATAATAATTGTCTCAAGCAAGAAAACAAATCAGCAATAAATGCTAGAACTAGCAGGTAAAGAATAATGAGAATAAGAAACTTACACAATCTCAAATCATCACCCACCTCTCCATGAGACACTTACTAATTTATTACATAGGGAAGAAGAGTAATGTTATAGATGAAAAACCTGGAGGCACCGCCTTAACCAAATAATCAAAAGAACATCATTGATAAATTGGACAAACAGATACCACACGCCCCGTAACAGCTTCCACTGAGAAGGACACACTACCATTTCTGTGGGATTCCTGCCAAAAAATGCATAATGTGAATCTAAGCATAAGGAAGCCTCAGACAAACCAAAATTGAGAGAAATCCTACAAAATAATTGACCTCTACTCTTCAAAAATACTAAGGTCCTAAGAAACAAACTGAGGAAATATTCCAGATTAAAGAAGACTAAAAAGACATGACAACAAAACGCCACCTCCTAGATCAGAAAAAAGAAAATTTTCTTTTGTCGTAAAGAAAATCAGTGAGACATTTGGCAAATCTAAATAAGGTAAATAAATTAGAAAGAATGGTAGAGCAAATGTTAACTGTTAACATCTCAGGTATCTGTGTGAAGGGTAAATAGAAAGCCTTTTTATAAATTTCGCAACTTTCTGAACAGCTGCCATTATTCCAAAAGAAAAGATTTTTTTTAAAAAATCAAATGTGTCCAACACTTAAAATTTCAGCATTATTAACTTTACCTCAGAGAACACAGAGCCTGCAGTAAAGGAAATGCTTCTCTCTGAACCCCCTCGCCTTTGGGGGAGGGTGCTAATAAACAGAAAAAAGACACAGAGAAAAAGAGCCAGCCATGAATGGATCGTGCGGGGCCCACATTTTATGTCTTGGACTAGGGCTTGCATTACTCTTTCTTCCTTTAACCAAGCAAAGGTCTGAGGAACCTTATTGACCTGGGGCCTCTGGCTGAGCTGCAAGTCACCTTGCTATTTGGAAGAGATTGCAAAATACACAACTGTTGGGTCTCCCAAAAGGAAAACTGGACCAGCAATGAGAATGGAACAGCAGTTTACTGGCTTCTGTGATTCTTGGGAGAACAGTGAAGATACAGAAGTCCGTGGTGTTTCTGAGAACAATCAGGCAGCCATACCCCAAGGCCCTTCTGGTTGTACTCCATGTCTATCTTTAGCTTTCCTGGAACTATCTAGTCAACTCAGAGACCAGCCACATGCCGACAGCATCAGAATTTGCTGGAGAGAAAACAGTAACAAATACCCACAACTTTTAAAGGGATTCTAAAGACACATGCTCCAACATATGGCACATCATGTATTTAAGTAGTATATTTCAGTACTAGTTCTCTAAAAATTTTTGCTTCTGACCCAAATGAGGTGGATACTCAGAGCAGGCCAACAAAATCTTCCACACCCCTCATTTAGGTGTCACCTAGACCAATGGTTGATATTGTGGCCTTAGGTACCTTTCTCTTCCGGAAAGCCCCTTGACCCACTCTTCACAACCCCAACACCCTATCCTACTGTGCCTACCTCTCCCCTTCCTTGCAGCCACATCTACCCACTGGAGTCTCCTCCAGCCCCACGAGCATGCCTTTCCTCACCATGCTCTGCTCTTTCATGGTCAAGTCCAATTTGAAGAGCAGATATGCTACTGGTATAATTTGCTATACGGTGTATACTTGCAAGCTGGCTGAGAAACCTGACCACTCCCTCTAACAGTACCTGTATGCCAGAGGAAGTTCCAAGTGCCAAAACTGCCTACTTACTAATACACAGTATGTGCTATGTGTGGTGAATGTAACTTTAAAGATGATCTTTAGCACACAGCTGATTAAGAGACATAAGGGCCCAGATATCTATGAACCTAAAGAAGCCACGATAATCACCAACAACTAACACGGAAATCCTACTGAGTTTGTGGTTCCATTCAACACACTATCACATTCATTTCATTAAAATGTAATACCTGAATCCTTCTATTTGGAAATAGAGTAACAGAAAGCTATTATATTCAATGAATGCTATAATCAATAAAATCAAAATACAGCTACTTTAAAGATGAAGAGAGCAACTGTCAAACTCAAAGCACAAGCATATCACAAGCTAGGAAAGAAAGAATGAATCTCACAAAAAAAAAAAAAGCAATCATTAATTTTTTTTTTTTTTTTAAATCTCACTTTTTAAAAGGCCTCATAGTCACCATTTATGCTTCTTCTTGCCTGGGTCCCAAACTCAAGCTCACAACTTCACAATTTTCTTTAGATTAGCCATTAATGAATGCACATAAACTATACACACATCCTAAAGAGAAGTATTTAATGTAGCAATTGATGTTAAAGGCTTCAGGGGAAACAAAGACAATTTGTGAATCCCTAATCCTCACTTCTGAACTTGTTTTCTCCTCTACCTAAAAATAACCTCCCCCCAAAGATTATTTATGGTCAACAGCCAAAAAGAGAAAACAAGCCAACAAACAGCCACCAATGGTAGATATTTTGGCATCTGAGGATGGAACAGTGGAAGGTGTTTCCATAGAAGAATTTACTGAAATAGTAATTTCATCATTAACCTCAGTTTAGGAAAAATGTTCACCTGCAGGTGAGTAGGAAAGAACAGTGCACATGGCCACCAGTTTCCTCAGATGACTATGTTCTCCATGAGATTAACATCACGGAAAAGGTGCACTTTAAGAATGAGGTGAAGAAGGCAGGGATGTATTAAAAATGAAAGCTATGATAGAGCTTTCTTCCTAGACACTAAGACAAAAAAGAATTATAAAACAACGACCAAAAAAAAGTCAATATGGGAGTTCCCGTCGTGGCGCAGTGGTTAACGAATCTGACTAGGAACCATGAGGTTGCGGGTTCGGTCCCTGCCCTTGCTCAGTGGGTTAACGATCCAGCGTTGCCGTGAGCTGTGGTGTAGGTTGCAGACGCGGCTCGGATCCCGCGTTGCTGTGGCTCTGGCGTAGGCCAGTGGCTACAGCTCCGATTCAACCCCTAGCCTGGGAACCTCCTAAAAAAAAAAAGTCAATATGAACTCTTTATCTGTGTGACTCTGTCTAGCGACACCTTGCAGAGATTCCCAGTGGGAGGAATATATTCCTCCCAGGGGATGCAAGTGAGAATCTTCTGAATGCCTTGTGTACTTGGAAAAAGAATATTCAATATACCCACTGGTTTTATACTATGGGCCAGAGGTTTAAAAAAGGCTGGAAATTCTTAGGGCTTAGGGAGCTGTTTAGAATATGCAGTAAGAAAGCATTCTGGGGAGCAAGGGTTAGGACTACGTTGAGAGATGTGACATCAGAACACACAGCTGCCCTCAGGGAAAGTTAAATTGAGTTAAAGATGCAAATGGAAAAAGCCTTTTAATCATTACTGGTAAAAAGCTCTCTGAACTAGATGAAATCTAGGGTTGAATATCAATCATGGATTATTTCCAGCATAAGATTTAGACCAAAATAATTTACTAACGTTAAAGACAAAAATAAAATCCAGCATTTTGAAATAAATGGCAGAATAAGAGAGAACACAGTAGACAGAAAGGAAAACCTTAGATCTAATATTTGAATAGTGAACTTACTCATTGTCATAAAAAGGATGTACATTTGATTTAGAAAATCTGCAAATACAGAAGATGTGTCATCAGTGTGACTGACTCACCTCTCGAGTCGCTAGCTGGTTGCTGAGTTCCTCGGCCTTCTCTATGTTCCACTCTTCCACGGCTTGGTCTATGCTCTTCTCAAGGCCCGACTAGAAAGAAAAGAAACCTAAAACTTAGAGGCAGGAAATAAAGGCAAACATTTGCTAGCAAAGACTATGTCTCTGGCCCACACCAAAAACATGACATACTTAAGACAATTTAATTCTCACGGTGACCATGTGTTGTAATTGCTACCACTCCCATTTACTGATGACAAGGCAGTTCAGAGATATTAAATGGTTTATCCAAGGTCAGATCATTTCTTTTTTTTTTTTTTCTTTTTTCTCCTTTTTTTGCCAGCACTCGTTGCATATGGAAGTTCCTAGGGTAGGGATTGAACCCACGCCACAGCAGCGACAATGCCAGATCCTCAACCCACTGAGCCACAAGAGAATGCCTACTTCTTGAACTAAGAAAGAAGAGATGCAAATCCAGATTTTTGTGACCCTAAAGACTATGCTTTCCCTTAATGACAATAATAGTTAGAAATTATGGTGTGCTTATCATTGGTACACCGTGGGCTTAGTACTGTTAAGAAGGTTCATTTAATCCTTACGACAGTTCAATGAAATAATATTGTTATCCTATTTTGAACAGGAAGAAACAGAAGCTTAGACTCATTAACGTGGCCGAGGTCACAAAGTCTACATAAGCTGTGTTTACATACAAATCCAGGTTTGCCCAGAGCCTGTATTCTAAACCACTATTTTCTTCTGCCTCTTCTCTACTGCCCATTCCTGTAGTTTGGGACTTTCATTCAAAAGCCCCTTCTGGTCTCTGACTATGGGTATTAAGGTGGATATTAAAGATGGGAGGAAAGTGATATATAGGAATGATTTTACTTTCCTAAGGAAATGTTATTTACTAGCTGAAGATACTTTAGGAAGTCATAATTAAAAATTTCATGAGATTACCAAAGAGACTAGGTAGGATACATTATACATTATGGAAAGACGCTTATTAGACTTAAATAACTGAGTTTTTAGCTTATGGAAACAGTTACTACAGTAAATGTGTATTTCTAAAAATAGTCTAATATATGCGTCTTAGAAGAAAAAAGCGTATCTCCCAAATTTTTAGTTAACGGACTTCTCCATAAAGGAGTCTTGGAAATGTCTCTTCCATCAGTGTACTGCTTTATTATACCAGTCAACCAAGAGAAAGTTCGCTTCCAAGGAGCCTTTGTTGAAACATGACTTTAAAAATATCCACACATAATTCGTCTAAAAGGATTACAGAGACAAAGACCAGCAAGGGTGTCACTGATGTCCACGTTGAGTGCAGACTGGACCTTCTCACAATCCCTCAGCCCACCCAAGAGAGGACAATTAGGCTTCCTTTCCTTGCTCCCGACTGTCACTTGAGACGGTCATTCAGTAGCCCCTCAGTAGCCCCAAGCCACACTGCTCTCCTGTCCTCTTCCCATTCTGGTCCAGTGGTCATTCACCAGTCTCCAGAAGTTTCTCTTTTTTGTGTTTCTGCAGAATTCTTCTGATGGTCCAAACAATATCCTAGACTCACTCTTCCAATATGCTTCATCTTCAAGGACCTCTAAATAACAGCCCGCCCCAGAATCTATACTCTAGGCCAAGGGTGGTCTGTGCACCAGTTCAGGTCTGCAAATGATGCCAGTCCACAGACTGAGCTGATGCCAGAATGCAAATCAAGCTGCATGACTCTGCACCAGTCTGTCTAGCTGACTTTTTTAGGAGAGGAAGGAAAAGGATGAGAACAAGACTTGCTCAGAGAAGGAAGAAGTACACTGAGTTTTATTCTGGCAAAAATTCTTTATCTCTTGGAAGACCAATACTTTGAATAGGCTTGTTCTAGGCCATATAGAATTCTCTCTAAACACAAGATTCTTTCCTTCCACTTACCCCAAGTCTTCAGTCGGTAAACCTGCCTTGTCTTCATTTGGAACTCCATACTCTGGCACCACCACATCTGTTCTCACAGTCCTTCAGCCCCTACCTGGATTCCGCCCCCTCCCTCTCTAGCCTGCAACCCATGATTAATCTTTTCAAACTAGACTCTAAGCCAAAAGTTCTCAAAGTTTGAGTCTGGACCAGCAGCATCAGTACTATCTGAGAACTTGTTAGAAATGCAAATCTGCATCAGAAACTCTGGGCTAGAGTCCAGCAGTCCATTGACTCTAACCAGGCTAAAGTTTGAGAACCACTAACCTAAGCAATACCTTCAACTTCCTATAACATCACATCTTGTTTCGGCTATTCCTACCCATTTGTATCTTTAGTATCTAGGTATCCCATCAGTGGCAGAGAAAACCATGACTCAATTCGCTGGCTTTACTAAACGCTATTTTTCAAACTCTGCTGGGTAGGCTTAGAATTCTGCCCTTGAAAGTTCTCACATTCCTCTAAAACGTCTTTTCCATTTTTTCAAATTCTCTTAACCCTACCCCCTTCCTTTTCAGCAGACTACATCTCTACCCCCTACTTAATGGAAAGCTGAGATTGGGTGGGGGGGGGGGAATAACCAAGGACCTGCATGTCCATCCTTTCTATCATCTTCCCCTTGGCTCCCTCTCAATGACTCTGTTCCTCCATCCTTATTGCCTTCAAGAAAAAAAAAACCATCTCCCTTCCCAAGACTAATCCTACCACATGTGTTTACCATAATTTCACCTGTTTACATGCTATTCAGAACCTTGCTCTTTAAATTTTCTCCTCTCTTCCTCTCTCTTGCTCTCAATCTATAAGCAAGCCTGTCCTCCTCAATCCGGACCAGGGGCTGGATGAGAAGACAGAGCTCCCTTCCCTCGAAATGATTTCTCCTGATGGTGGTACTTCACCTCTCTCTTGAAAACAGTATACTGGTTGCCCCAAGTCGTCTCCCATTCAACCCTCTATTCCTTCTGTCCTCATCATTCTTTTGAAACGGCTCCCTCCTCAGCTATAAATGACATTGTTCATCCTCCTATCATCTATTAGGGCAACGACATCCTCATTCTTAAATCTCCCCAAATATCCCTTTTTTCTTTTTTTTTTTTAGGGCCCCACCTGTGGCCATATGGAGGTTCCCAGGCTAGGGGTCAAATCAGAGCTGTAGCTGCCGGCCTACGCCACAACCGCAGCAACACAGGAACAGAGCCACATCTCTGATCTACACCACAGCTCACGGCAACGCCAGATCCTTAACCACTGAGCAAAGCCAGGGATCGAACCTGCATCCTCATGGATGCTAGTTAAATTTGTTAACCGCTAAGCCACGATGGGAACTCCCAAATATTCAACTTACATCTCCTCTGATGCCCCTTATCTTCTCTTCTTGCTCCTTAATTATAGAAGTCCTCAAGGTTCTGTGACTGACCCCTTTTTCTTCTTACTCTTCCCTCTCCTTAATAATATACTCAATTCTAGGGCTTTGATTATTTCTTATAAAGCTGCTCTATATCTCTAAATAATTCAAAATATCAGCCCTCTCAACTCTACCAAGATCTACATCTCCAGCAACTTGCTAGTTGTCTTCATATTGAAGGCCGTGCAGAGGTAGGGGCTTCAACCTTTATTACGTCTCTTACATCGAGCTCATCACTTCCTGCCCTGCCTCTCCTTCGGAGCTGACCACCCACTCAGTCACCCGGGGTAGAATCCTCAGTCATCCTCAACGCCTCCCATCCTTTGCTCTTATTTGAACTCTGCTTGTGTCTCTCGCGTCTCCCTTCAGGGCCTCATCATCTCTTGTCTGTAAGATTATAACCCTCCTCAAAGCAGTCTTCTGTCTTTCTAAAGGAGATAATACGTCATTACTCAGCTTCAAACACTCGGCTTCTTTGCTCCTTTTGAATAGCACCCAAATCCCTTCACAGTCGGGTCCCCAAAGGCTCTCTTAGCCCCATCTTGGGCAAGCCTATACTTCCTATTCTCTGGCCACATTTACCAGTCTCTTCATACTCCCGGTGCCTCTGGGTGCGTTTCTCTTTGAAAAATCCTAACTGTCCTCATAAGTTTCATGTTACCTCTCTGTCTCTGCAGGTTCCCTCCTCCCTACACACGGATGACCCTACTACCCTCCCCTATGCCCAGCCCCCACCGCTCCCCGTGTGCCCTCCCTGAACCCTGTCTCCCTCTAGCACTAGAGCTCAGCAACCCAGTCACCGACAGCATCCACTCTGCCCTGCTTGTTTCATATAATGGCTCTGTTCACTGCCCTCTAATTACCTAGGCCTCCTGAGATTACTGAAGATCTGCGGTCCTTTACTCCAGGACCTACCAGAATAACAGAGATCTACTCTGACCACCAACGCCCATGAATAAACCAGTGGTGTGCTTATCAAGTCGTTTTCCTGCCATCCACTGGCATGGACCAGATTCCCTTTGGTGGTTACCATGGAGCCATAGCTTTCAGTTAATATCACAAAAAAAGAAAACAAAACATTCCCCTCTTCTGGAAACTTATATGCACTGCTGAGCTTATAGGTATTTTAACTTTCACTTACAAATACATCAGCTAAAAGTACAAATCTCTCTCTCCACCATCAACTAACTCCCATTCCCCCAGCCATCCAGAGCAGCCTCTGATATCATGGAAAGAGCCCTGGACTAGAAATCAGAAAATGTGGTCACAGCTCTGGGTAAACAAGGTACTCAACTCATAAGCCTCAGTTTCCTTAAAGAAAATGAGAGAACTGGCTTGGGTGTCCAAAATTCTCTCCTAGAGACAAAATCCTAGAATTCCACCTACATGTTCAACTTTGTTTTTAGCTCTTTTGAAAGTTTATTTTTTTAATTTCAACAGTTTTACTAAATATGACTGTTTTTTTCTCCTTTTCTCTTTTCCTTTAAGCTTTTTTTTTTTTTTTTAATTTAAGTAAAATAAAATAGTTCCTTTTGGCTCTGAAAAATTTCTGGTTTCATATGCATACCCAAACCCAATATTACCATTCTAAATATTTTCAAAAGATTACATTAGTTTAAAAAAAAAAAAAAAAAAGGCTTTAGGTAAAAGATATCCATAGCCTTGAGACCAAAAGTTAAAGTAGAGTTTACAAAGAACAGGGTCGTTAAGATGAGACCTGGGTTCAAATTCCAGCTCCTCTACTTACTGGCCAAGAAACCCTGGGTGAGTGCCTAAACCTCTATAGGTGGCAGTTATCCCACCTGTAAAATGAGAATAATACCATTTTTTGAAAAAGAATTAAAAAAAAGTTTTTAGGATGTAGTAGTCAATAAATAAGTTATTCATATTATACCTAACCACCAGGATACCATTAAAGAGAAAGTTTAACTATATAATATAGCTGTATAACTACAGACCTCATTATAGATTGCCAAGGGCTCAGAACCAAGTATGAGACCCAAGATCGCAACTTTGAGTCAGTCAAGTAGTCTCATGAAATAAGATCTGAGTATTAAGGCTTTTTAAAGGTCTTAGGTTGGCCCCCAGAGTAACCTCTATGGGAATTACCTGGGGCATCTTTCATAGCACAGCAGTGGCAGGAGGCACAGAAGCCCTGCTGCTATTCTGCAGGGACTCACTGTGCTCCTAAGATGTCTTGTGGCAGGAATCAGAATTTAACTGAAGATAAATCTCAGGACAGACAAACAGGGATGGCAATTCGGTCACAGATAGAAAATCATTTAAGGCCAAGATCTGGCAGGTTCCCATGAGTCAACGAGTAACCTGTAAGTCACAGTTTTGTTGCAAATGTCGTCGAGAAGGAAGTACTGTAAATATCTGAGACATTAACAGGGACTAGGTTTCACATGAAGAACTAAGCATCTATATGTGTGTGTGCTTAAACCTTTTAACATTCTGATTAAAGCTCTTTAAGTGAAACTGTACCACGACATATTTCTACAGAACTTTTGCTACTAATATTTACTCAGATAATATATTCAAAATTTTTAATTGAATACAAATTTTAATACAAATTTTCCACTCAAGTTTTCTATTTTATGATGAGACCTAAATATCTAGCGGAAAAAAATTTGGTAATCCCTCCATAAAGGAGGAAGAAAAAAAAAGAATTAAGAATTAATTGTTACTTTTACATATAAACCACACCTCTGCTTAAATTATTTCAATCAGGTAAGTAAAAACTAAGTTGGATTATTACTTCAGAAAAATCTAGATTTGGGATCAAATGACTCGGGTTAAAATCTCATTTTATTTATTTTTTTAAATAGGGAAAAAAAAAGAAAAAAGAAAGAAAATGGTAAAAAAAAAATCTCATTTTACTTTTCACCTTGTTTGTATTCTTAGACAAATCATGCTGGGCTTCAGTTTCTTTGTCTATATTATGAGAAGAATATTGGCCCTACTACCCACCCAATAAGAATCACATAAAGATCAAGAGGGAACATTTTGTAACTGATCCCAAGGGAACATCAGGCACCTCCACACCTCCCCCACCACCCACCCTGAACCCGCCCACTCAAGGCAGCCAGCCTGTGATCTCTGTATTGAAGTCTGAGGTCAGATTCAAGTATTCCGCTAAAAATATAAATTTGGAAAAAACCACCCTATCTAATAGCAGTTTCCTCTCATAAACAACTAAAAAAATAAATTATCAAAGACATTGTACAATTACTCCACAAATGATTAAATTACCTCTGGTTTATCTTGCTAAAAGTTTTAGATCTCCTTAAAGTAGTTTAAGGAGATCTAAAACTACTTCCAAAAAATGACTGGGGACTAATCAAACTGATTCCAACTAAAGAATATTTAAGGCATCTATAATGAAATTAATGAGTAAAATTTATTCTAAAGAAATTCCCCCATAGATTCAAAATAATTATGTTATGATTACAGAATTATTGGTGGGTGCCAGAACTGCTGCCAGAAACACAATTATAGCTGTATTTAATACAAAGAACACTTTAAAACAGCTTTGGATATTAGGAAGATCACATCTTAAAAATTAAGCCTCTCTGCACTGTCAGGGAAGCAGGTGACAGCAGTGCTGTAAATACACATCCTTGCTTGAGCAACGGTTTCATCTTAGCAGTCTTCCCAAAAAAGGGGAAAAAAGAAAAAAGACTACAAGATAGACAGGAGATTAAGAAGTTTGCTTTGTTTTACCATTCTTGCAAGTTGAGTGACTGAGTGAATACAGACTAGCAAGGATCTCTGAGATATGGTAACAGATCCTCTGCTCCAGAGAAATAAAATAACGGACGAGAAATCCATGCTAGCTTTGTCCCAATCACAGATTTTCATGATCCTCTCTAGATTTCCTAGGCAGCAGCTATTACCTGGTGGACTTAACATTTATTCTTAGCTTTCACCTTGGCGCTGCCAATGTGAACATTTTTAACGTCTAGTTACTCCACTGGATTCATGGTGGAGACCTTAGCATGACAGCAAAAAGGGTGCATGGAAAAGAGTAATTCCAAACCAAACAAGGAGTGTGAACCTGCTGGCATGTAATTATGCTCAACAATCACGAAAACATGAAATAATGTGGCTTCACCAAATTCTTCCTTTCCTCTGATGCTTACACTTATTTACAGAATATTAAGTGCTGGCAACATCCTGGACAGATGCAAGCCTGGCCAGCATCAGGCTCCATCAGTTTCCTTGTGTAGGAGACGCCATGACTTTCTCAACCCGATGTCATTCATACACAGGAATGCCTACGTTAAGAACATCCAAACTCACAAAACAGATCAATGAGTGATTATGAAAGGATTTACAGTGGTCTTCCCTTACGCTTTAAAAATCTCCTTTTTAAATGGTGTTTGACTTATACTGTTCTTCTTGCACACAAGTAATTTACAATGGGAAACGGAACACTAGTTCCTAAGGCGCAGTTGTTCAAAAATTTTTGCACAAGGAGTCTTAGTACCCTTTACTAAAGTTACTCTTCACAAATTCCAAATATAGAGCCAAAAATAAATCAGCCATATCTCACCAGTATCAAGGTACAATTTCATACATGCAGGGAAACAATAACATTGTAAACAACTAAATATCAAAGACTGCCTAGTACACGAGTAAAACTTTAAGACTATTTCCTACGAAAACCAATATTTGACCATTCCTTCCTTCAAAAGAACAAGCTAGTCAGCAACTGGGACTCTAAAGCAGGTGGACCAGAGAGGGCCTGTGCACCACTGGTGTCAGCGTAGCGTCCTCCCTCCTGCCTTACAACAGGTCCCGTACAGTCACGGACATCCCCTTCTCGAGATCCCGCCTCCCAGCCCACCAGAGTCACAAGGGTCAAGAGCATGTCAATCACATTTTAAAGTGCTTACCAGCCCCCTGGTAAGCCAGGGAGCTAGAGACCTCAGAATGATATAATAAAGCCTGGGTTTTAGTTTCACCTCTACTACGGATCTTCTCTTGTAAGAAATTTAGCATTTTGGCCCTCACTTGAACAGCTGTAAAAAGGAAAGTGCTTAGTAGCTGTAACTATTCACAGCAGCAAATGATCTTGGTTCCAATTCCCCCATGTTCTAGGGACCTGGTGATAAGATTTCTTGGCAAAGTTGGAATCAAAAGGTTCACATGCAAAAATCTGTCAGTGCCTTAGTGCATGTGCCCTCAATGAGGTAATACCACCCAATGATGGGTTTATAGTCAGAGGTATTTCACAAGAAACACTGATTAACCAGAAAATGGTGACGACCTCTACGTACACACGGCAATGATCCTATCTCTACGTGCAGGATACCAACACTTGGCCTTTGACCAGCAGGCCTCCGAGCCTCTACCCCTATGGCCCAGAGCTCAACTTTCATGCTCCTGGAGTCTGTCAACATTCCCCTATGTGAATATGTCAGTTACTCACTCATTCAAGCCTCTAAGAAATACTAATGCCCTCCTCAGACCAACAACTCCCAAACCTGTGTCTCAAGCTAGACTCTCCTCCAAGCTCTTGCCTCATTTTACCAACAGTCTACGACTCTATTCTTGCTTCCTGATATTACCCAGATCCACAGATGAACTTTGGATAGGCCCCACTCTAAATCTTTTCCCATCCAAAGCTTTCCTGCCTTTGTAATTAACGTGATATTCACACCACTGCTTATGTTAAAACCTTAAATGGTTCTCTCCCCATCCTCATAATCTCACATCTCCCCACCACTTCATAAGCAATCCAGAAGCAAATACTGCTAATTCTGCAGTATACCTCAAATCCACTCACTTTTCCATTTTCAGCAGCACCATTCTTGTTCAACCCACCATCATTTCATGCCTAGAAGCATCTCTTAACTGTTCTCTTCTCGACCACTTTTGCTGGCCCAAGGTCTATCCTCCATAGAAGAGATCTTTTTAAATATAACTTAGTTCGTGTCACTCCCTTAAAACTCTTGAGTGACTCTCAATTGCAGCGTGACTAAAACCCAATTCCTCCTTGTGTCCTTTAAGGGCCTACCCAGTCTGGTCCCGGCCTGCCTGCCTCTCCCATCTCCGCGGGGTTACCCACCCTCCTCTTCGCTGTCTCTGATCCAGCCAGGCTGACCTTCCAGTTATTCTAACGTCTCCAGCGGCTCTTCCTCCCCAGGGCCTTTACCCAGGTTATTACCTTTATACCAGGATTCTGCCTACAGATGGTTCCCTCCCATTCTTTGGTCTTGGTGAAACCATGTCTTCTAAGAAAGCCTTCCCTGACCGCTCAGGTAAAGTGGGGCCTACATTTTATTTTTTATTTAATGTTACTTTTGCTTTTTATTTTTTATTTATATTTATTTATTTTTTTAAAGAGAAGTTTTTTGTTTTGTTTTGTTTTGTTTTTTGTCATTTCTTGGGCCGCTCCCGCGGCATATGGAGGTTCCCAGGCTAGGGGTCCAATCGGAGCTGTAGCCACCGGCCTACGCCAGAGCCACAGCAACGTGCGATCCGAGCCGCGTCTGCGACCCACACCACAGCTCACGGCAACGCTGGATCCTTAACCCACTGAGCAAGGCCAGGGATCGAACCCGCAACCTCATGGTTCCTAGTCGGATTCGTTAACCACTGTGCCACGACGGGAACTCCCTATTTTTGCTTTTTAGGCTACAACCGTGGCATATGGAATTTCCTAGGCTAGGGGTCGAATCAGGATCTACAGTCACTGGCCTACACCACACCCAGAACAACACAGGATCTGAGCCACGTCTGCAACCTACACCACAGCTCACAGCAACTCTGGAACTTAACCCACTAAGTGAGGCCAGGGATCAAACCTGCATCCTCCTGGATCTTAGTTGGGTTCGTTACCACTGAGCCACAACAGGAACTCCAGGGGTCTCCCTTTCAATTTCTTAACAATATCTTGTTTATTGCCTTCCTAACAGTTTTTCTGATGATCTGTAACTAGATATTTACCTGTTTATCTGTCATCTTTTTCACTAAATAAATTAATGAGGAGAAATAACTTAGGCAAGGCTAGTTACAAACATTTCCCTCTGGCTAATCTAAGATGCAATAAGAAAGATCGTACCTTTTCAACTTTTTTCTTTTTAACAGGGGGGTCAAACCTATCATTGACTCCAAAATACTGGGTGAGCTCCTTCCACTGGGTTTCACTTTTGGACTGTTCACTGTAAGAAGACAGACAATAATTTATGTTTTACACAAACTGTACTCATTTTTGCATGCTTTTAATTGGTTACTATAATTATATTATGTCGACTAGTTCTGACATTTCAGAGGTAGGAAGTTCAACTGCATGTACAAATTCTCCAATATAACCCAGAATTCTGACAGATATTTTAAATCCTACTTACTTATGAGAGTCTTCTTCATTCTTCAATTTATCTGAAAAGAATTCACAAAGTGTCAATACCTAAGTATTTGATCATTTCAAAAATATGTCTTATTAAAAATTGCTGAGCTCAATTGGTCAAATTTAACATTAACACTAGTGACAATTAACCTGAATTAAAACAAAACACCTTTTCTGGAGCGTTTTCTTTTTTTCCTTCTGATTGTTGAATTTGAGGTTTTCTGTTCAGAATGTTTTTTATGCAGTTCTTGAAATTTCTATATAAAAGTAAAAAAAAAAACAAAGAGAATATGTTTTGAGGCACAGCACACATTTAAAAAATAACACAGGTTAACTAATTAAAAACTATATTCTAATATTTATAAAAATAAAATTTAATGGAGGTAGTTCAGTTCTTGAAATAGTCTATTGTCTGAGACTTTCGCAACCTGAGTTTTTAACTTCATTTATTTCCAAATAAATCGATCTGAAAATCTAAGGGCAAAAGTCAATGACTCACAGACAACAAAGAGACTAAGAGTGAAACTCCTCGTGCATCATGTTAGGCAAAGTAGCTACTCCAACGAAACGGTTTTTTTTTCCTTCCCCTTTTCATGAAAAACAAAACAAAAATGAACACACGTTTCTGAGTGGCCAGTGGGTTGGCTACAGAGCCACAGAGTAGTAAAACAATCTTACCTCCCAAGAACATGTACATTCTGACCATGACAGAGACACACACAGGACCGTGTACAAATACACACGCAGAGACTTTAACAAGAACACATCAGAGAAAACGTACATTCCACATATTTAAGGGAATTCCAGAAGGACACTCTTCATACGCATTTACATTTGCCTCCGCTTCAGTTTTTGGTCCATTTGTAGGGATATCTGAGATCTCTGTTTCTGTAATGGTCCCATCTTCTTTCCCTTCCTGGAAGTTAAGTCCAGAGCTCTCTAATGCGGCTTCATCGTCAGAATCCAACTCAGCATCACTTTCATTTAGGCCGGGAGGGAGCAGCCCACTCCACATCTTTTCTTCTACAGGGAAAAAAGTGACTTAAGACATAGAAAGTAAACATGAAAAGACTTTTCAATACCTTAAAAGATACCCCAGGAATCTAATAATTATATCAATGTTTTGGGAAGAGTCCATCTAAATTTTTTTTTAATTGGTATAAAGTGGGATGTATCTGCCATAATAAAATAATTTAAATCTATAGTTTGTATAAATTTTTAAGAAGTGTAGTTTAAGCAAGTTTGTTATAAGACACATTTACAGATGACTTAACGACAACAGAACCTTGATTCTCTAAAATTTTGATAATTTTGTCCAAAAAAAGAGGAAATTCAGTAAAAGTATTCCTTACTCAAGAATGTTGAGAGCCTAACAATACAGACTGCAGGCAATTTAAGAACTATAATACTATATTGCAAGCTATAACAATTAGAGAAGAAAATAAAATTAGATGTTTCACCTGTATTTGAACGTATAAAACTTCAAGGGACCTACTGTCTAAGGACAAGGAAAACAATTATTCAAAGGAAAAGTTTTAAGCTGCGCAAATAGTTTGAAAAAAGTATAGTGGCAAAAGGAATGTCCTAGTTTTACATTTTATACTGCTTGCTAAAATAATAATAAATAGAGTATAATCCTAACAATTTAACAAAAACATATAGCTTTAAAATAACAACTGCATTTGGGAAACAAGTTAAAGGGTCAGGGTAGTTTTTCTCATTTGTTATTCAGCCCAGTGGTAGAGAGAATCATTAGCTATTGTTAAATCGACTAAAAATTATTTTTAAAAATTGAGGTTGTAGTGATTTGCTAAAATTATGATGATAACTAAGCGCATTTTCACTATTACTCTCCAAGGCACAGCTTACTTTAGCATATATAACGAGCCCAAACCAGTTCATTCAAAAGATGCCTGAGAGAGAGAAGCTGGTTGTACTGCTTATGATTTACTATCAACTTACAGGAATAACATGGAAGGATGGAAAGCTTTTCCGCTGAGTGTCTGCCCCCTCTTGTGTTAATCTAGTAAGAAAACCACCAGCATTATCTCTGAGACAAGGCATCAAGGTATTCTGCCTTACTCTGAAAAAAAAAAATAGATTCCTGATAACTTTTAAGGAGCTCCTCCCAGGTCCAAGAAAGCAGATCTTACTTTTCTCAGTTTGGGTTCAGCCTCATCACTGCTGGCTTTCTGAAACATCCTCAACAAAACGTTCTCCTGGCATTTTAAGAGGAAGGGCTCTGACATCTAACTGCTCCAGCTGTACTCCTGACTCAACCACACAGTAGTGGTATGAGGAAATCGTTCTTAACACCTCTGATCCTCAGTTTTTTCATGTGTAATACAGGGATAATTACACTGCACACGGGGTTATGCTGAGGATGAAATAAGCCATTGAAACATTCAATACAGTGTTTAGGAGGTTCTGGGGACTCAATCTAACACTGTCTTTTGCCATTATTATTTCTGTGGCTGTGTACTGCATTTTTATCGTTTCTATTATGGGTGGCAGCGTCCACATGGTAGTGCTGAAGTTCCTAATGTTTGAGGTGCTTTTCGCTTAGCAATTGATGCAGATCACTTATTTCCCTGATTTCCAGTCTGACACAAAGTTTCTATAAAAAATGTTGGTGTCTGCTTTTCTGAATGAACAACAAAACCAGAAGCAAACTACCAGGAAGATAATGAAACCTAAGCTTCAAGGTTCTTCCTTTGCACAGGTCCTTCCCAAGCACTTAGACCTAATTTTCTATTTAGAATCTGTATCCCCCCCCCCTTTTTTTTTAAGAGGAGACCTCAGATTACATAAGCTCGAAGCCCCATAGAATCTGGGTCCATCCCTAAATCTGGCCTGAGGACTTTAAAAGTTGGAATGGAGGTAATCTCCAGATACCCTGTTAGCACCTGAGACATTGTGTTAAATGTGCCAGTACTGAAAAACAGATATTCTGCTTTCAATAAAAATATCTCTACTGTCCTGTGAAGCAGGGAGGAGGGGAGTAATAAGAAGTTCCATCGTGACTTGGCCACTGGCATATAATACACCTTCAGGCTCACTAGCCATTCTGGGACTTAAGGATAGTAACAAGTTTCAGAGATTGCTTTCTTGGCATAATTGGGGTTTGAAGCCACTATTTTTTTTCCTGTCCACAACATCCTTTGCCCGCCCACTGTGGGCCAGGCACCTTTCAAGACATAGGAACAGCAGTATACAAGACAGCAAAAATGCCTAACCTCATGGAACGAATGTTCTATACAAATGGCAAGCTTCTGCCCATCAGGAGCCAAGTACCAATCAGCCCAGACTTCAGCTGTGGCTGCTCAAAGGGCATGTGTCTCTCAGACAGGAGCTGGACCACCGCTTCAGCATCTCTGCAGGGTGAGTCTATGCCCTGGGCACCCAAATGGGCTTTACCTTGGAAAGTGGTCTCAGTTGCCGTGGAGCATGTCTTTCTCATCAGTCCACAATCATTTCTGATCACTTTTGGATTTTCTCAAAATCATCTATTTTTAGTACTTGCTGGTGTGGCATTAAGAACCGTCCTCAGGATGCCATTGCCAGCATGATAATTTCTTGTGTGTGCCCAAAGAGGGGTAAGGGGGGGAATTAAAATAACTTTTAAAAGGTGGACTCTATATCCAAATCCATACGAGGCAAAATTCAAATAAGCTCTGTTTCTGAACTTAATTCTTAAACATCTTTAGAGTGGATATGCCACTCTCCTGTGATCATAAGACATACACACAGTCTCCCAGACACACACACACAAATACCAGGGCAACTTGGTGGCCAGTGACAAACACATAATACACTGAGCAGTCTGCGAAGTGAAGCTGCCCACCTGAGCAGCAGCTTGACTGTAAATCAGCTAATACGGAGTGGCTACTTTGTGACTTGTTTCGCGCTTACATTGGAAAACACTGTCTTCCTAGTCAGGGCATCTACGTGCATTCATACATTTCCAATTGTATCATGGTTCCAGCTGGTCCTGTGTTAGGCCTCTTGTAACTTTTGTTTGGGTGACTCTGGATTATGATTCTCTAGTTTTTCAAAGTGTCTCTCCCCCATGCCTTTCAGAGTACATTCTTTTATTTTAAAGCGGATCACTCCAAATTACCCTTCAAATGTGGAAATGACTCAGCCAATCTCAAGAGACATGGTATACCAGAGAACAAGAAACCTAAGTTTTTTATTGTAGATTAGAGCTAGGTCCATAAACAGCCCATGTATTAATACATAAGCTTTCATGGTTTTAGCCTGCCAAGTCAAATATTTTTAATTTAACCATTTTAGCCCCAAAGATGATGTGAATAATTCAGAATCTCTTTTTTCTCTACGGTTTTGAATATCGGCTTCTTCAATTTATACATTCTATAGCTCTGCAGAGAAGATTTTTCCCATTCCACAAGTATTCTACAGAAAAATCCTGTGTATACTTCAAAGAAAATATCTTTAGACCGGGGCTGACATGATTTATGATGAACAAAAAATATTTACATGTTATCCTAGTCTGAATGGCTGGACTTTCTTTTGCCCTTGAAAATCAGCACACCTGGGCAGATGCAACACATCTAGAGCATGACACAGCTCATCAGTTCCTTACCCAAGGTTTTTCCAAAGTTTTGTGAAGAAGGTAATGGAGGTCTCTAAGGTAATTTCAATATTCAGAAAGCCCAATATATTTTATTTTCCCTCAGACAATACTGTCCACCTTTAGGTCAGGAGACTTAAAGTCAATGAAACATTATTCTTCACCATATAGTCATTTATCAGAGGCTCTGACTGGTAGCTATAAATGTGATTTTCTTCAAAAAAAAAAAGCAAAACAAAAACTATTGACTAGAGTATAGCAGACACACAGATATAGTAATAGCAGACATAACATGTCTTATAATAGACACCCTTACATACAGATCCATGGAGAATATCAAATTATAATGAAAAAGGCTCTAGGCTATGAAAGAACTGGGAACCAGGGGTACAGTGGGGGAAAAACACACTGTTTTTAAGGTCAGAAGATGGGTTTCTAGTCCTGAACAACGTAACTGAGGACAAGCACTGCATTTGTCTGGGTCTTCATTTTTAAGCTCTAACATGAAAGGTTTGATCAGATCTGGGCTGCCCTGTGGCTCGAAAACATTTCTCTATGGATCTCAATGTGATATGTGTCCAGATGCCCAGAATCACCTCTTTCTCTGCTGTAACACTCCATTCTCTCTCAGTCAGACACAACACTGATTAAACCCCAGCACTCTAAAAGGTAAGGTTTCTCTCCTAACCAAGCCACCACAGCCAAGTCTGCTAGTTTTCAGTCGGACTCTGCACTTCAGAGAGAACACCTTAAAGATGCTCTGAAGAAAGGGCAGGAAACCCCAAATATGACACAAGAAACAAAACCAGCAAGAAAACAAAGGAGGTCATTGCTGTACAGGGCATACAAACAATGTGACAGGCAGTTTTACCCTTAATCCTCACAATGACCCTTCCACTAGGAATTATTATCTAAACCCCTTTTACAAATGAGGTAACTGACTCACCTGATACGCTGAGATCCATTTATTTTAGAGAAATAGAACTCTACAGGTTCAAAACTCTAAAGAGGGCAGAGTTTAAATAGTAATACATTCTTAGAGACAAAGATTTGAGCGTGAGGCTGAAGAAGGTCCCCAGCCTATAATCTGATAAAATTTGATTAAGAAGAATTTTTTTCTCACTTTTTAAAAGCTACATAAAATGCTATACTAAACTGCATACATCAAAGTCACATTCAGAGGTCTTGTATTGTAATAATGTCACATTTTCTGGAAGACCTGACAACTGTTTATAACCAAAACCCAATCTGAGCAGTTTATTGGGTAAATGTCTCCAGCTTCTAACACTCCAGAATTTCAATTCCATTATTACCAAAGGAAGCTGTCTTATTTCCCATATTTTGTATTCAATTAGAACTAATCAGAGAAACCTGAATCTTGCCCCATCTGAATTTAATCTTCCTTGAATGACAAACATAAATCATCACCCACCAATCTGAAGATTGTTTTAAATAATTTACACAATAATCACTTTCTGTGATTGTGAATTAGGTACTTAATTAAAATACTTTTAAGCATGTTACTATCAACATTAATGTAATGTAACATTAATGTAATGCAACATTAATGTCCTATTCACGTTTATGAAATAAATGTGTTCCCATCTCTCAAAAAGGTAGAGAAAGAACAAGTGAATCAGAGGCCACACTTCAGATTTAAGTTATCAATCTGATTACCCAGATAAACCGTTTATTTAGCAGGATTCTGCATGTATGGACATGTTTTAATTAAAGAGGGTGTTTTGTTTAGCCAAGGACTAGAAAACTCTTTCCCAGACTCAAGACCCTACATGGAAAGATTTACAAGTAACCAATAACATTTCGAGGCTCATTTTAAATCGGTTACAGCTGTGAGAATACTTACAAGGTTCAAGACAGAGAGAGGGTGGCTCTAGAAAGGTACACTTTTCTTGCTTGGCTGCACAACCCGGTCCTCTGCAGGCTCGCCGGCAGCAGCGCCACACTCCGATCCCCAAACGGGAAGAGTCCCCTCCCGGCCCAGAACTAAGCGCTAAGCGCCGCAGATTCTGATGTAGGATGTCTAGCTTGCTGACACTCCCATTAACTGCAGCTCTTTCCCGGGTACAGCGACTGTAAACAGGAGCCGGTTTCCCGGTGCGACAGCCTCCTTACTCTCACTCTGGCCGGGGTAGGAAGGAGAACCCCTTTCCGACCAACAGGCTGGGGAAGGCGCTCCGACGCCCGGTCTGAGCAAAGCGGAAGCCAGCTCCGCCGACGCCCCCGCGGGCCCAGCGGAGATGCTGTGAGACCGCTCACGCTGGCCCCCCAAGTCCCCGCACCCTGCCTTCCCAGACCCGTCTCACCCGAGCCTGCGCCGGCCGGGACCCAGCCCCGCACTCAGCCGTACTCACCGGTCCGGAGCCGGCCGCCCGTCAGCCATCTTAAGACCCACCAACATCGCGCTTTCTCATTGGCTCCGGCATATCAGCCAATGGGCTGGGGCCATTCTGGCCTGCGGTCGCCATGGCAACCGGCCGAGCTCCACTCTGCTGTTAAACCCGTAAGAAATGAGAAGTTTTTTCCTTTCTCCTTCTCTACCCGCTTTTCTCTCGCCGTTTTCTCCTTTATTATGGACTTTTTAAAGACTTTGTTCTTTCTCCATCCCCTGCCGTACTCCGGTGCTCTCTGGTGAGGAAAGAGCTGGTTGAACAGAGTTCATTGCCCAAGGAGGGAGAGTCACTGCGGAAGCTCTCTAGACCTTTCTGGGAACGTTTCCATTCATTCGTCCTTTCCCCCTCGCTCTCTTGCCGTTTGCCCCCCTTTTCTGCACATATTTATGGAGCAGGCACCCTGCCAGCCTCTATTTAGAGCAAAAGGGTCCCAACTCCTGCCCTCGTGGCGCTTACCATCTGGTGATCGTGGCGGCTGCTTCACTGACCAGCCGTGTGCCCTTGGCCAAAAGCTCTTTGAGCTCCTTTTCCGTGGGAGCCACTGGTTTAGGCTCTGAGAAGGGGCTTGGGGAGGGGGAAGCGTAGAAAATAAGCAAGCGGAAGAGAAGCTCTAGTAAGAAAATAATAATATGACCGTGATGGAGCTGTTTTAGAATGCTTCCATTTTCTGAAAAAAAAAAAAAAAATTCTGTAAAAATAAGAATACGTTCCTATTTGCTAATGCTGTGACGATTATATAACAAAATGCACGTGAACTCCTTAAGCCATTACCTACAGTAATTTTTAGTCTTTCAGCCATTTGTTGTTATTGTCCTTAACATTATGAATAATGCCTTTTTTAGAAACATCCTAAAAATGTGTAAAACTTTTGTATATGCACTCAATAACATAGCACGATGTAGTGTAAACACATGTTTATTATTTAACTCTCTACACACCTCACCCCCATTGATGTGGCAGGTGTATGGAGTAGTTGTTGATGACCCCAGAGTCATAGCAGAACCCGAACTGACAAGCTTAGGTCGTGAAGGTCCTTTCTCACTCTCACATCCCCTGATTCTACAATGGAATCTGGGCTGAGTGATTCACAGATCTGCATGAAACTCTCCTGGCCAAAGGTACTCAGCCTCTCACTAATGTTTTCCCTGAATCCAAATCTGTGAAAAGTTAAGGAAGATGTGCACGAAAATGCTGTTGTGCTGGTTACATTGAGCCTCTCAGTTGCTGACTTGAGCTGCATAATGAAATGCCACAGACTAAGTAGCTTAAACAACAAAAATTTTTATTTCTTACAATTCTGGAGGTTGGGATGGCTAAGATCAAGGCGCTGGCAAAGAGGTCTCATTCTGAGGCCTCTTCTCTTGGCTTGTAGGCAGCAGTCATCTTGCTGTGTGCTCCTGAGATCTCTGTGCATTTGTGTAAGGAGGGGGAGAGAAAAAGGAAGGGGTATCTGGTATTTCTTCATAAAAGGACTCTAATCATGCTGGCTCAGAGACCTGCCCTTATGACCAAATGTAACCTTAATTAATTGCTTGAGAGCCCCATCTCCAAATACAGCTGCCCTGGAAGTTAGGATTTCAATGTATGAATTTTAGGGGTACCCAGACATTCAGTCCATAACAAATTCTGATGGTGGAAGTGTAACCAAGATGGGGAAAGAGAGCTCAAAGGAGTAAGAATGAGATATGGATAGGAAGGAAATATTGTTGGCCTGCTTTAGAACTATCTGGATTGTTTCTGTATGTGTTCCACCAAAGAATACTCATTGTTTACAGCATATAATGTGCAAAGGATAGAGGGGGAATCGACGTATAAGTCCTCCAAAGACTTACTCCCACTAGATTTCAACCTCAAAGTTTTCTGAAAAGTCCTATTCCAAAAATAGCTATTTTAAAATCCTCTCAATGTTAATTTGAAAATTCTCAAATACCTAATTGTTTATGATATTGTATTTCTATAATAAGTATAGATAGCTCAGACTTTTCTTCTGGTTTTGGTTATAAAACTTTCAGTCTCTGGATATTATGATTTTTGCCAGTTTTCTGGAGGAAATGTCAGTCATTTGATTTATTTTAATCAATAAATTTGCCTTCCCTCCAGCAAATTCCTGCCCTGGAAACCTGCCAAACCATGCATTTTGTGAATGAAATACTTGTATTAGTGAGATTCCTATGAAATATAGAATTATTGAATATCTTTTACTAAATCATAGTGAATGTGATGCAGCTAGTGAATTGTGTTTGAGTTGTGTTGCATCTGGCACTAATTTCAAACAGCTAAGTTTCATTTAAATTTTCAAACATCTTAAAAATCATAAAGCAGTTTTTCTTGCCAAGAAATATTATAGTTTATGAATCATTTTTCCTTATATTTAGTAATTTTTATCCTTAGTGTAGATATTAGAAGTTATACTCATGTTATGAAAGATGAATTGTGGAGGTCTTTTTTGGTAGCTGCTAAATCTCTGATTGATGAAAATTTCCCCAAATATAATGAAATCCCTTAAATACTTCTCAGTTGGAAAAAGTGAATACGGCTTTGTGGTACAAATGATAAATGTGCTTCTTGCTGAAACTGAGAAAGAGAAAAGTTATTTCTGTCTGTACAAAATGCCCCATTTTCTGCACTGAAGAAAAAGTAGTCTAAGTGTCTTATGCAAAATAATAGAAATAAGAGACTTCTGGACTCTAGGAATTGTGTGAGAGTTTCTCTATCTGGATTCGGGTTTTAATGTGTAAAATTGAAGCATCTCTAGACAATGTTAGCCTTGCAAGATTATGTTGAACAATCAACACTATGACACTGGCAAGAGTTGACGTTTGAGGAAACAAAATTTCTATAAGATGTTGCCAAAGAAAAGTACCTTTTCTTTATTTGTTAGGTCCGACACTCTCAAATTCAGGGCCAATAGGTTGTACATAGGAAGATGGGAGAGGAAGGCTTATTGAACATATCTGGGTGCTAGGGGTTTTGCAACTAATATCATGTAAACCTACAAGACAAACAAGGAAATTAAGGCTTCAAGAGTTGAACAAACGTGCCTAATGTCACAGAGGTAGTAACATGCAAAGCAAAGCGGGGAAGATTCCCTGGATTCTGAAGCTTCTGCTCTTCCCACTGTCACACACTGCCCCTTTCAAGTATAGTTCCTGATAAAACCCAACATAGTGCAGCTGACAAAGTGTAGCATCATTACTATCCATTGAGATGTGTACCGGGTGGGAGCTAATGAAAAGGGAGCCTTCAGTAGCAAAATGTGTCTTCCCTCTCCATCCCTCTCTGTACCTAGTGAGTGATTAAATCCCATCAGAGGCATCTTCAGTCATCCCTGGATTGCTGCATCGAGGTCTGTGTTATTCTCCCTTTCCCTAATACCTTCGTCTTCCAAAAACATCCCATTGCCTGATTAATTTCTAAGTGAGGGAACATGTGTAAAGCTAGTAACACTCAGCCTAGCATACAGTCAATGGTCAATAACACTAGTTTCTTCCTTTGCATATAAAAGCTAAGGAGTGTGTGTGTGTGTGTGTGTGTGTGTGTGTGCATGGAGGGAATTGAACAGGCGGAACACAGAGGATTTTTAGGGCAGTGAAAATTCTCTGTATGATACCATAAGGACTGATACATGTTTCTAAACATTTGTCCAACATCTAGAGTGTACAACACCAAGAGCAAACTGTAGTGTAAAATATGGACTTTGGGTGATCATGATGTGTTAATATAGGTTCACCAGTTGTAACAAATGTATCACTCTGGTGGGTGACATTGGTCGTGAGGGAGGGGCTGTGAATTCAAAATTCAAAATTGCTCTAAAAATAGTATTTTACAAAAATCGTAAAAATAACTCTTCATTTCTTGTGAAAATTACATGAAATCCAAATTTTGTTGTCCATAAACAAAATTCTATGGGAACACACACACACACAAACTGAGTACAGAAATGTTGATGGATTATCAGATTAATTAATTAATCCGGTGGTCTTTACTGTGTGCCCAGTGCTTAGCACTTTGCTAAGGCTTGGGGAGAATACAAAGAAAGTGTATGAACGGGCTGGTCAAGTTTGCAGCCCAAGACATGTGCTGTGGTTATAAAGGATACATTTTGTACCATAAGTACTAAAACACTGAGGTCCATGGTATTAGTAGAAACTGCTCAAGTTCCAGAATGGAATTTGGCATGTGCTATTTCCTTTGCCTGGAATACCTTCTTTCTTATACCTGTTGAACTTCTTTTCATTCTTCAAAACCTAGATCAGATATTACCTTCTAAGTTAAACTATTCCTGATTCATACAGTACATGCCTTTCTTCTCTATGCCTTTGAAATAGTTGATATACAGCATCATTAGAGCTTTCTCACACTGAAGTATAATTAATTGACATAGGCCGGTCTACCTGGATGGAATGTGAGCTCCTTTGAAGGCACAGCCCTAGTCCTGCAGGAGATGCCCTGTTAATGTTGGTGAAGAGGATGGACAGATGATGGAAGTGGGGATGTCAGGGTGTGAGATGAGGAGAAATAGAGGAGGTGGTGGGTTAGGAGCATCATGTGAACAAATGCAGGATGGCAGGGATTTTGCAGTTTTGGTAAGACATAAGAAATCAGCCTGAATCAGATTTTAGGGACTTCCCTAGAGCAAACATACAGTTTCTACCTTGATGCAGGTGGAAAGAATTAAAGGATTCTGATGAAAGGGGTGATTAGAAGAAGCAGGTGCTCCAGGGAGATTAATATTATAGTCTTGTGAATATGAAAGGTGGATTTATAAGTTGTTGAATCAACAGGAATAACACGTAGCTGGAAGACTATTAGGGAATAAGTGACTAGCATTTGGACAAAAGCAGTGGTAATGGAGGATAAGCGACATCTGATCATCAAGTCTAATTTTTCCCCATTCTTTCGTTCATTCACTCATTCCCTTTCATTCTTGCTTTCATGACTTTGCTCTTTTATTGCTCTCTGCTTTCCACACATTCATATTCTGCATTCAGTTTTATGAATTCAGCTCAGCCTTTGAGGATACCTCCTTCACTAGGAACTCCTATAAAACATTTTTAATTAAATTTGACTTTCAAATGACCCCCTCAAGTAACCCGTTGTATGCCACTTCTCACCTCCTTTCTACCTTCAGCACAACATCCTCAAGTTACTCTAAAACCTAGAAACTGTTCTAGGGGAGCAGTGGTCAAGTAAGTGGCCTCCTGGCGGTCTGCTTGGAGGCTGACCCAACACGTTTTCCCCTGGTGCAGAGAATGGCAAGAGCAGGCTCTGTGTCCCCTTTGATTTGTGCAGTTCCCAGGATGGAAATTCCACATCAGCTAATCTCTTCCTCATGGATTCAGGGACCCCATCTGGAATCCTCTTTGCCAGGTTTAGCCCAGTAATGCCAGTGTCTTATCCTCCTTCATCTTTCTTTGGTGATGCATAAAACACCGCTACCCACCACACTAATCCTGACTGCCAAGCCCAAGCCAATGCTGTGCTGCCGAAGTTTAAAGTGAAATAACTAATTAAAGAATTAGCATCTCACTTTGAATGTGTCCAAAAGAACCCTACAGAATGTTTGCCAAAGCTGCCATCATTTTAAGTAAGAGAGAAGCGTTTCTGATTCGGAATCATAATGTAATATTTTGCTTGATTTTTCTTGCAATGGAGAATTAACTTTTATGGCCCAGGACTCTAATTGGCCTTTAAGGAGTCTGTCTGCCTCTAACCAAATGACTATTCTGAACTTCCTGTAACTATTTGGAAATAAACACTTGAAACCACACATTTGCTAAACTGAGGATATCCTGAGTGATCTGCCTCATCCAGTCGTACTCTTGCTAGGTTTTGTCTTGGGAATTTTTTCAAATTGTTTTCTATCTTTAAACTTTGGGCAAATTTGCTTATTTCATTCCAGTAAAGAAAAGCATGTTTCACTCTGTGGTTATATTCTCAGCCCATCCAACCAAATCAGAAACTCCACCACACAGACCCTGCCATTCTGAAGCCCTCCCAGCTCTGATCATCCCCACGGCAATGTCTTCTCTCTTCCCAAGCACACTTTCCAGTTCCTTTCTAGAATTTCATTTTAATTTATATATTGGCCTTTAATTGTTACCTCTTTGCCTTATATTTTAGTGGTCACTCTGAGGATTACAGCATTCACCCTTAACTTTTCACAGATGACCTAAAGTTAATATTTTGACAGTTCATGAAAAACGTAGAAACCTTGGAACTGCACAAGTCCACTTACTGTTCTGGACACAACCTTGAGGTTTTGTCATACACACAACAGTTACATACATTTTAACTGTTTCACAAGCCAGTGTTTGTTTTGCTTTAAACCATATATGTATTTTAAAGGAATAAAGAAGTGAAAATAGTTTTTATGTCGACTTACATATGTAGTATTTCTGATGCTCTTCATTCCATCCAATGGGTCTGAGTTTATGGCTGCTTTTATTCATCTTCATTCTAAAGAATTTCCTTTGGCATGTCTTGTAGAGTAGTGCCAGTAGTTTGCTGGCAGTGGATCTTCTTAATTTTCTTTGATCTGAAAATATCTTTGTTTTACCTTCATTCTTTTTTTTTTCCCCCAAGTCGGGTTTATTGAGGTAGAATTTAAGTACAGTAAAATATCCCCTCATAGTGCAAGTGCTATGAGATTTGACAAATGCATATAGTCACTCCTGCAATCAATATACCTACTAAATTTTGCCATCAGCTCAAGTTCCCACATGCCCTTTTGAATTTAACCACTTCCCCCACCCTCAGCTCCTGAAAACTGTTGAGATGTTTTCTGTCCTTATAGTTCTGCCTTTTCCAGAATGAAGTCATATCAATGAAATCCAGTAGTGTGTAATCTTTTGAGTCTGTCCTATTTCACATAACATAAAGCATTTGAGGATCATTCATTTTGTACAGCGGTTTGTTCCTTGTTATTGCTGGGTAGTATCCATGATGTAGATAAAACAAAATTTGTTTATTCACTCACCAGTTGAAGGATATTCAGAATGTTTTTCATTTTTAGCAATTATGAATTATGAACAAAGATGCTCAAAACACTCACATATAGTTTTTTTGTGTGTGAATAACAGCTTTCCTTTCTCTCGAGTCAATCCACAGAATGAGTTTGCTGGGTTGCATAGTAAGTTTATCTTTAACTATACAAGTAACTACCAGTTGTTTTCCAAAGTGGTTGTACCATTGTTTATTCCCATCAGCCGTTTATAAAAGTCCCAATTGCTCCAAATTCTTGACAGGGACATTAAAAAGAAATTTAGTCATTCAAATAAGTGTCTAGTGGTGTCTTACTGTGGTGTTAGTTTTAATTTCCCTAATGACTAATAATGTCTGTGACTTGCCTTTTGAATTTTTTTAACAGTGTCTTTCAAAGAACAACTAGAGTAGTCAAAACAGTTTGGGGTGGAGTTCCTGGTGGCTCAGTTAAGGATCTGGCATTGTCATTGCTATGGCTCAGGTCACTGCTATGGCATGGTTTTGATTCCTGGCCTGGGAACTTCTGCAAGCCTTGATTGTGGGGAAAAAAAAAAAAAAAAAAAAAAAGAGGGGGCGAATATGATTTGCTTTTTCATACAAATTTTAGAATTGGTTTGTCAATTTCTACCAAAAAATACTGATGCTATTTTGATGTGCAAACAAATCTATAGATCAATTTTGAGAGACCTAACATCTTAACATTATTGAGTTTTCTAAATAATGAATAGTTTTTCTCCTGATTTATTTAGGTTTTCTTTAATTTCCCTCATGAATGTTTTCTGGGTTTCAGCGTATAGATCATGTACATATTATAGATTTCGCCTAAGTATTTCATGGCTTTATGCTATATTGTACATGGGACTGTTTTTAATTTCAATTTCCAACTGCATTGTTAAGTAGAAATACTATTTTAAAATTTTGATCATTGGCCTGAAAAGAATGTGGACTTTCCTGTTGTTACATAGATGGTTCTAGGAACATCAATTAGCTCAAGTTGATGGATAGTGTTGTACAGGCTTTCTGTTTCCTTACTGATCTTCTGTCTATTTGTTCAGTTGATTACTGAAGAAGAATGTTGAAATCTCCAATGTGGATGTGTCTATTTCTCCTTTCATTTGTAGCAGTTTATTTCTGGCATTTGAAGCTGGTTTTAGGTGCATATATATTTGAATTTATATGACCTCTTTGTCATTATGTAATAGTCGTCTTTATCCTTAGTAATATTCTCTGTTATGAAGTCTGCTTAGCTTGATATTAATAAAGCCACCGAAGTTTGTTTTTTTTTTTTTTTTTTAGTATTTGAATGGCATCTTTTTTCATCATTTTATTCTTAAAATATTGAGACTTTACATTTAAAATCTGTTTCTTTAGATAATACATGGTTGGGTCTTGCTTTTTTTTTTTTGTCTTTTTGTGATTTCTTGGGCCGCTCCCAGGGCATATGGAGGTTCCCAGGCTAGGGGTCTAATCAGAGCTGTAGCCGCCGGCCTACGCCAGAGCCACAGCAACACGGGATCTGAGCCGCGTCTGCAACCTACACCACAGCTCGCGGCGACACTGGATCCTTAACCCACTGAGCAAGGCCAGGGATCGAACCCGCAACCTCATGGTTCCTAGTTGGATTCACTAACCACTGAGCCACGACAGGAACTCCGGGTCTTGCTTTTTATCTTGTCATTCATTCTCTGTCTTTTCACTGTTTTACCAGGAATATTTACATTTAATGTAATTATTCACATGAGTAGATTTAAATCAACTGTGTTTCTAGTTATTTTCTATTTTGTTCTATATCTTTTTTCTTCCTTCTTTCTGTGCTTTTCTCAGGTGGGCCAGCACCCCCATTTCACCCCTCCCTGATGGGGTCTGTCATCCTTGGATTTCTAGCTCTTGTTTGCCCTATAACCTTAGGGTTATGATAGGCTCAAGGGAAGTTACAATTTTGTTGTTTATGTGCCACTTTCTTAGTTTTATACTATGAATGATGCTCTTTCCAGCTTTTTACATCTTAGGTGGAAGTGGAACTCACTTTAAATTTTGTGAAGTATATCTTTGCTGGATGTAGAAGTCTAGATTAATGTGTTTTTTTTTCTTTCATTGTTTTGAAGCTGTTGTTTCACTGTTTTTTAACCTCTGTTGTTTCTTGTGAGGAGTTAGAAATCCATCAAACTATCGTTCTTAAGTATTGAATGTGCCATTTTTCTCGGGTGCTTGCAAAGTTGTCTCTTTACCTTTGGTTTTCAGAAGTTTAACTATAATGTTTCTAGGTATAGAGTTTAGATTGTATATGTTTTGCTTGGAGTTCATTAAACTTCTTGAGCTAGAAAATTTACGTATTTAAACAAATTTGGATAATTTTCAGCCATTATTTCTTCAAATACTTTTTTGATTCCATTCCTCAAATATTAGGCATTTTGATTTTGGCCTAGAAGACCCTGAGGCTCTAATCATTTATTAATTTTTTTCCACTGTTCCTCAGAGTATATCACTTATAATGGTATATCTTCAAGTTTTCTGATTCTCTTTTTTTTATATATATCCATGCTGCTGTTAAGCCATGCATTAAATTTGTCATTTCATGTATTTTATTTTTTAGTTATATAATTTCTATTTAGTCCTTTTTATATTTTATATCTCTTAACTGAGGTTTCCTACGTTCTCATTCGTTATACTATAATATTTTCTTTTCAGTCCTTAGCATAACTATTTTTAAATTCCTAACTTTTGATTTCAACATTGGGGTCATCTCAGGGTTAATCTTCATTGATTTTCTCTTCTGTTGAAAATGTTTCATGTTTTCCTGTTTCTTTATATGATGAAAAGTTTTGGATTTCATCCTGGAAGTTGTGAATGACATGTAGAAACCCTAGATTCTGTTATGTTCTGCCGAAAAACATTGTTTTTTTGTTTTTTTAAAGAAGGCAGTTAATTGGCTAACCCCAAAGTACAAACTCTGGAATTCCCATTGTGGAACAGCAGAAACAAATCCGACTAGGAACCATAAGGTTGCAGGTTCAATCCTTGGCCTTGCTCAGTGGGTTAAGGATCCGGCATTGCCATGAGCCATGGTGTAGGTCACAGACACAGCTCGGATCTGGCATTGCTGTGGCTCTGGTATAGGCTGGCAGCAACAGCTCCAATTCAGCCCCTAACCTGGGTACAGCCCTAAAAAGACAAAAGACAAAGTACAAGCTCTGTCTCTTTGTGAATGGTGGCAGTTTAAATCTAAGTTCAGTTATTTTAATATTAGTTGGGCTTCTGGGAGTCTGTCCTTTGGCTGTATAATTCAGGGGTCATCTAGAGATTAGGGCATAGTCTATATGTAGAATTTAAGCTTACCCTCTCCATTTCTCTTCAAGACACTCCTTCACTTTTTTTTAAATTACTCAATGAATTTTATTATATTTATAGTTGTACAACAATCATCACAACCAAATTTTTTTTTTGTCTTTTGTCTTTGTTGTTGTTGTTGTTGTTGTTGTTGCTATTTCTTGGGCCACTCCCGCGGCATATGGAGGTTCCTAGGCTAGGGGTTGAATCAGAGCTGTAGCCACCGGCCTACGCCAGAGCCACAGCAACGCGGGATCCGAGCCGCGTCTGCAACCTACACCACAGCTCACGGCAACGCCGGATCGTTAACCCACTGAGCAAGGGCAGGGACCAAACCCGCAACCTCATGGTTCCTAGTCGGATTCGTTAACCACTGCGCCACAACGGGAACTCCAACAACCAAATTTTATAGCATTTCCATCCCAAACCCCTAGTCCATCCCCCCACCCCCCAACCTGTCTCATCTGGAAACCATAAGTTTTTCAAAGTCTGTGAGTCAGTATCTATTCTGCAAAGTTCATTGTGTCCTTTCTTTAGATTCCACATGTAAGTGGTAGCACATGATGTTGGTGTCTCACTGTCTGACTAACTTCACTTAGCATGATAATTTCTAGGACTCTCCATGTTGCAGCAAATGCCATTATTTCTTTCCTTTTAATGACCGAGTAATATTCCATTGTGTGTATGTACGACCTCTTCTTTATCCACTTCTCTGTCAATGGACATTTAGATTGTACCATATAAAATAAACCCAAGGAAGAACACCCCTAGACACGTATTAATCTCTTTCAATTTTTAACAGCTGTTAAAAGACCCAAACTCTTTCCCCAGTAAGACTGTATTTCCTTTTGATTTCTAGCCTTCCTACATAACACTGCCTATGAACTTCCCTCAAGATAGAAACTGGAAAACAATGGTAAATTCGTTCTTTACAGTCTGCTTCTTCCAAGTATCTCAACTCTCCAGTATCTGACTGCTTTTTTTCACTCTCCAATGCCTTCAAGAAGCTACTTTGTATTGGGCACCCAGTTAATAATTACATGATGAATAATCAGTTAATGTCGGAGTTCATGTCATGGCGCAGTGGTTAACAAATCCGACTAGGAACCATGAGGTTGCAGGTTCAATCCCTGGCCTTGCTCAGTGGGTTAAGGATCCGGCACTGCCGTGAGCTGTGGTGTGTAAGTCGAAGACGAGGCTTGGATCCTGGATCCCGCGTTGCTGTTGCTCTGGTGGATCGGAGTTGGCAGCTACAACTCCCATTAGACCCCTAGCCTGGGAACCTCCATATGCTGCGGGAGAGGCTCAAGAAAAGGCAAAAAACAGAAAACAAAACAAAAAAGTAATAATCAGTTAATGTAGCATAAACTTTTCCATACCTATACAGAGTATACTCTTGTTGAGAAAGTTATCCTATACAAGAACACTTAGTTAATAACAACCAGTTTTCATAATAATTGCCATTGGAACAAAAAAGCCTTATATATCTTTCAAAAACACTGGAAGCTACTTTCTTACATTTTGAATTTATCCACTTTAATTTATCCACTATTAAGTCCTTCAATTTATCACTATTGATGTAATATCTAGTAGATACAAGACACTGTGGGAAACACTGACTATTTTAGGATGAATGGGAAAATGATTAAATCAGACAGATTAGACATGGTCCCTGACATCCAAGAATCTAAAATCTAGTTAGAGAAACGGACAGACATAGATCATTCTAATATAAAGGAGACAATGATAAGTGCTATTTCAAGATTAGAACAAAGTGTTATAATTGTAGTAAGTAGGAAGCAGTGAAATCAGATTGGAATTCCAGGACAATTTCTTAGGTAGATACTGGTGTTAAGAGGCTATAAAGAACTTAATAAGTATATCTTACAGAGAAATTTTGGGACATTATAGGTCATGTTTAGTGGAAGAGTAGCATAGTTAAATGATTAGACCTTGGACTTTGAAATCACAAAGGTACACATGACTACGTTCAACTTCTTAAACTTCCCTGGACCTCAGTTTCTTCATCAGAAAAAAAAGGGGGGGCGGTGAGTAGAGATCAAATGGGAAAGTGAATAGACTTGGGAAAAAACAAAAGCAAGCACACAAACATAAAAGTTTGTCAGTAGATGCTATGAAGGAAAGAAAGAAGTGAAAACCCGGAAGATTTAATGGGGACAAATAGAACCAGACTGTAGATTATGGTTATTATGCTAATGCGGTATATAGTAGAGTTCCTTTTTGCTCATGTGAAGGCAGTTATCTACACACATATCTTAATATAATCATAAACTATTTTAAAGTGGTAATGGGACTTGAAAGACAGTTGATAGAAAAAATAATTTTCAAAGTTTTCTAATTTTTTAATTAAAAAGAAACTCACTGAACTTCCTCCACAATTTTGCTTAATAATGGAATTTCTATATTTTGTTTTTTCTACTCTTTTTTGTCCATTGAAGTCTTATTAACATGTACTTCATACTCTCCGATAAACTAAATTTTTCTTTACAGTAACAGCTCACCCACTAGCACCTGCTTAGCACTTCACTGGAATGTGTTCTCCAAATAATACCACCATGGCTTTTTTGTTGTTGTCGTTGTTGTTTAGTGGAAAAGTATTTATATAAAGGAAATGGCATTTATGTTCATAAACCTGGAAACTCTTACTATTTACATGCAAACAAGCTGACATTCGTATTTAGTTAAGTGACTGTAAGAGGCAATTTAATATTCAGAAAATTGTGCTGTTGACTTCAGATACATGTATTCTTTTGCCTTTATAAACATCAAAAATAACAATTCATTAATATGTGCCTGCTGGGTACAAACCACCTTGCTAAGCATAGCTTATGTACTATCTCACTTAATTTCCATGACAAGATAAGATACGTTTATTATCCATATTTTATAGTAAAGGACGTTAAAGTTCAGAAAGGTCATGTGACCATGATCACATAGCTAGCAAGGGGCAGAATCTAGATCTAAACCCAGGATCTCCTGATTCCCAATCAGATCCCTCATGCACTTTCTCTCCCAGGAAGGAGAGGAGGAGGAAGAGGAAGACTATTTACAAAATGCATCAAGTACTTCCTAAATGACAGCATGATTCCAATCACTTTTATACACATTAACTAATTAAATCATCACAGCAAGCATATGAGAGAGATTTCTTTTTTATCTTCATTTCGTATGTGTGTAAACTATTCCCCACAAAAGGGAGTAAGTTGTCACACAGACTGGGAAAGGACCCCAGATCTTCTGCGTGGCATTCAACAATTCTACAGTTGGAATATCCCTAATCCCCAAGAACCTGGATCAAAGCAAATCATTTGATGGTCACTAGGAACGTTTACTTGGTGTCTAAATATTTTTCACCAGGATTCCTCTCAATCAAAATGAAGATAATCCTAGGAGTGAAAACACAGGAATCTCTATTAGCCAGCTGCGCTGACTTCAGAACAGGAGGATTTATTTCACAGGGGGAAGAGGACTGGGAGGCCCCAGGCACACAGGAGAAGGGCAGGGCCAGGCTGGAAGGAGGAAAGGAGGAGACACTTTGGGGGATGTTTGAGGCCCAGAATCCCAGTCTTGCCCACTGTACACTTTTCTGGGCATGGTCTCTGTAGAACCAAACTCACATTTGAGATTCATAAATAGAGGTGAGACAATAAGGTGAACGTACTGTGTTCCAGAGAAGATGCTAAACTAAAGTACATTTGGCTTTTATTAACTAAAGAACACATAGCACTTTATGTGAGATTAGATGCTAAGAGCTGTGCATCTGGCTCTGCCAAATACTAGCTCAGGTTAATTGCAGGTTGCCCAATCTATCATCCACAGGACAGTTTCAAATTTTAAAATGATATATTAAATTGTTCCTCTAGGTGGATGTTCCTCCCATCCTGATGTCCATGTGACATGCCATCCTAACCGGTCGGGTGTTTACCGATGCAAGTGACCCTGTGGCAAAAGGAGAAGAGCAACGAGTGAGGAATGGCTCAAGCTGAGTCTCAATCATACTATATCCAGGTGTGATATCAAATTGAGTTAATCTGTGAGTATTTTCTTAACTAGAGACTGAAAAATTTCTTTCCTAAGAAATTGTTTTGACTTTTAAGCAGAGGATACTCAGATAGGCTCTTACAGACCCTCCTGAAGCAAAAAATCTTTGCTTTATGTAAATAGCCTTGTTATAGTAATAAATAAGGAAACTCAAAATAGTGGCACTCTGAATTTCTAGCCAACAAGATTTCCAAAGATTTACCTTTGGAAATGATCAGTCTTTAAGGAGCAATACTAAAAATACACCAAATGCCTTAAGTTCCAAAGTCATACAGGACCAGCAAGGGCAAGAATTAGAATGGAGAGTGCTTTGTTCTAGAAGTTACCTGGGTACTAACTCTTTTCTCCCAGGCAGGTGGCTTAAACTCCAGGACCTTAGATGTTTTCAGCTGTGAAACAGGAACAACAGCACCTGCTCTGCCTGTTTTCATAGGGCTGTAAAGGTCAAGGGCAGAGGCAGCAATGAACATGCAGCAGCAACCATACCAATAGGACACCTGTGTGTATAAGGAACAGTGAAATCTGGTACAAGAACCCAGCCTTCTGACTGTGCCTGACACCCTTGTGCCTTGCTGTACTGTTGGTGAAAGGTTATTTGGGAAGGTGGTAATTGCTGAGAGTACATTCAAGCTGAAGCAGAATAACTTGCTTGAATGTTAAGGAAAAGAAGACTAGAAGGAGCAAAGGGCTCAGCCCTTGAAACTCTGGGAATCACTTACCGTTAGAGGAGACAGTCTGTGACACTCTTCACATGGGCTAAGTGGGAGACTTAGGGGCCTGTGGGGTAGGAAGTGCCCTAGAACTTCTGGTCAGAATGGGTTAAAGAGGGCTGTGATAAAACTAGTCATTTTGTTGCTGTCTGAAGGGTGTATGTAAGTAGAAAACCAGTCTGTAAAAAATAGATAGCAGACACTAGCACTGAATGGTTAACGGGACTCTTTGTGAGACTATGTGTGATTTTTATTCTTTTTTATTTACACTTCCTAGGTCTTCCACAATGACAATGTCTTCTTTTGGCAATAAACATGTCATTTATATAAAAAGCAAATAGACATTGAAATGTCATATTATATGCCAAAACTCTACTTTTTTTCAGTTATTAGGCTTATTACCTGATAGGTAACTTCTCTTAAAGTGGAAAATGTGCTTCTTGATCATCAGCAGTGGTTCACAGCAACCAGTCCTTCACCTCTCATTTGGAAGTTACACGCCCTCCTCCTGCACTTGGGGTCCTTCTGCCAGGCAGGAATTGGTTGCGTGAAGGGGTGTGGCCCAAATAACCCTTAGGGATCCAGGCCACAGAGCTAATGAAGTACCCCAAGGAAAGAAAGTCTTACCCATCAGCTATGAATTCTCTCGCAGCCCCCAACGCCAGAGACCTGGGGGCACGTGACCTAGGAATGTGCATCCCCAGATAATGCTACCTTCAGAGAACTCTACTTATAGGTAAGTAACTCTCCTTTATAGGAGGTATCTTTGTGTGGCAGACTGTTTATGGGAGCAATTTGAATTGAACTTTAAATGAAAAAGGCATATCTCTGTAAGTGGTAATAATTTTAGTCATCTCGCTGTGGCTAGGGGTTGTGGAATTCATTAGCACAGATTAACATATAAAGTGGGTGAGATATCTAATAGCAAACGGAGAGGTTTAGGGGCCTTAATTCATCACTGAATGAACAGCGTGTACAGTATTAGGGACTATGAAATTTTTAATTTACACAAAGTGTCCAAGAATATAGGGAATAAATTTAAACCCAAAACAGATAATGGAGCTATGCCCTGCCTGGCTGGCAAGTTGAATTGTTTTTACACTGAGTGAAGAAAGCTAATTATCCCAAGCACAAGGAGACTGCTAAAAATAATAAGATTATAAGGAATAATTTGCTGATATAATTACAACAAAATTGGGTACACACAATCATCAGATACATGTATTGCTTGACCTGGGTGAGAAAGTGAAATAAATCCTTCTTCTATAGCCTTCGTAAATTTGTTTTTATCATCTCCAAGTGGTGTTTGCACAGGCAGCACAATTTGCATGTGTAATGTGGCTGTACAAATTGACAACAAGTAAATTATTCAAGGAAATAGGCTGGTCGCGGGTCTGAACTATCTCGCAAAGCCTATTCATTTTGAAGAATCACTGAGACGTGAAGCTCATACATCAACCGTTTTCTGACAATCCTCAGACTTATTGTCTCCTAAAATGTCATTATGGCTATTATTTATGAAGCTAATTCATTTATTAATATATATTTAACTCTGACTTGTCATGCACCTTAGCAGACATTCTGTGCACTGCATATCTTTGAATAGATGAAAGACTTTTGCATGCTTTAATGCTTACTGTAAGCTGCTATAGATTTATAGAATGCAGCTTTATTATCTACTTGCATTAATACCTTTTATAACTTTTTTTTTGCTTAAGGCCATCAAATATAAATGGCAAATGACATATTCAAAAGATTGTATGGAATAAGATTTTTCCAAGAGTTTGTTGAATTTTAGAACAAAATGGGCTGGCTGTCAGTTAAGGCCTAATTCACCTAAAAAGATGGGTATATACCAATTATGTTGAATTTTCCTGCAGAATATAGGCTGCAGTTTTTTAAGAAAAGGAAAAAATGCATGATTCATTGAGCTCTTTCCTTCTGAGAAGACAGCCCATCTTCTATGTGCTGAGGTTGGGCAACAGTTCCCAGGGAAGCTGGCTTTTAGCCCTTCATTATTACCTAGGGCCTTGCACCATGCCCTTCACATTGTCTTTAGTCAATAAATAGATGTATGAATGGAGGAAGAGATGAATGACCTCCAGGATTTCGGATAATGCCATGAACAAAATCAGTAGAAATACACATCGAGCCAGAATACTATTTTATACATTTCTGCTTTCTGCTTTAGCACTTCCAACTTCCAGAGGATGTTCTGTGACTTCCACTGTGATTTAGAAATAAACCCTATGTCTATGCAGTCAAAATCCACAACACGTATTTTTATAAGGTGCATAAGAATGTATCGATTGGAACATGTATAGCTACTTCTGATTGTCTCTGCAAAGCCTTCTCTCTAGCATCATCCAGTGTATGTGACCTTGGATACTCTGCGTGCCTGAGTGTATGTGTTTGAGTGTGTGTGTGTGTGTGTGTGTGTGTGTGTGTGTGTACTGGTGAGTTGGAAGGAACTGGAGAATGAAACGGAGAAACAACAGAGTTGCTGCAGATGTTCTGCTCATAGTATGCTTCTTGCTAACCGCTGAGGTATTCACCATTTTTCTAACATAACATTTCTGCGTTGACGTGGGCATGGGTATAGAACTTATCAGTACCAAACAAGTAGGCAGCATAGGCAAACATAATACTACTGTATGTTACCAGTGGGTTTGAAATTATTGCAAACCAAATGCTTCATTTTGAGGATAAAAACAATGAAAAGATAAAGAAAAATACTATTACCTGAGTATTGTATTGACCATATTAGCTCTAATAATGTCATAAAATCACCCAATTTTTCGATAATTAAAATGTAGATATTTTGTGTTTTTTCTTTCAATGCTACTTTATGGGCACAAATAAGATTAGTGGTTGCCTAGGGCCAGTGAGGTGCAGAGAATGGGGAGGGACCACTAATAGGCACAGGGTTTCTTTTGGGGGTGACAAAAATGTTTTAAAATTAGATTGTAGTCATGTTGCACAATGCTGTGAAGAGACGAAAAACCATTGAATGGTGCACTTTAAGTGGATAAACTGTGGTGTGTGAATTATATCTCAATAAGGTTATTAAAGTACTGCTTGATATACACCACAATTCAGTATTTTACTGTACATAACCAACATCGTGTACTATCCATAGTAGCATACAGAAATAACTACTGGGAAACTCAGTTGAAATATAAAGTAAATAATCTGTCCATAAAAGTATGGGAAGGAAGTCTGCCTTCGACGAGAATGGTGTTCATGTGATCTGAACACCAAAAAATGTCCTGCATCTCAAACATTCACATGAGCCACCAAATGTTGCCAAGAAAAATCTTTGGTAAATGCATAGGAAGATACTATTTTTCCTTTAGAATTACTGTATTTGATCAACAAAGCATCAAGAATCTATTTTTAAAGTAGTTTTTTTTTTTAATATAAAGCACTCTCTCAAAACACCCTATTAGCTATGTAAAGCAAACCACACACATACATACAAAATATCTTTCTCACTGCCTAACCATGGCAGGGAAGACTGATGACATTTTTATTAGTAATATTAATCACTTGCTTTAAGGGAAAAATGTCTCACTTTTCCAGGAACCATAATATTTACCTATTTACACCTTTTAAAATTTCAATAACTCCAGCTCAGACCCCTTAACCCCCACAACCTTCAAAAAAACAAGTAAAATGAAAATTAATAAATGTTCCCTAGCGTGCTATGAACCATTAATTGTACAGACTGAACAGCTTTAGCTTAATAAGAAACATGCCTTCAGCAGAAATGAGAAAGTCATCTGTGATGTTCGTGATTTAATGATAAAAATGTGCAGTCAATTTCCAATGAAGTTAAGACCTATAACCCGGGAATATTTTAACTCACAAATTCTTGCAGATACCTGAGGAACTTTGAAAGGTGAACAACCTCAAGTACTGAAATGTTCTCAGCGTGAATTAAATAATTCATCTCTAAAGTGGTCTGAAGATAGAGGCAATAGGATTTCTAGCAATAACACATGATCAGGGACGGATTTGGCCCACACTCCAAGAAAGCCCAGGCATTTCCTTAATCTAGCAACAAAATGATTTTCTTAGTAATTTTTTAGAGAAATATCATAATATTAGGAATTGAGGCATGTTAATAACATCATTGACCCTAAGTCTCACATAAAATTAAAACAAATCAGCTCTAGGTTTAGCTGTCAAAGTTCTAAGCATAATTCATTCATTCAAATAAAGACCTACTTAGTTCTCACTATGAACCAAGCCTAGAGTGGACATCCAGGAACTAAAGCGGACAGAGTCTGGGGGGATATAAAGATGAATAAAATGCAGTCCTTGTCCCTAAGGAACTTAAAATTGTGAGAAGAGCGTGACACGTTTGCTGAAAGTTTGCCATTGTTGTTATTTACAAGGAGATACGTTTTATTTTTGTAGTCAGAACTGAGAGCCTTAAGATGGCTTTTTTTAGGCATCTAGGTGTTAATGAATAAGGTACACAGTTTTATAATGTTAATAAGAGAGATGCCTGCCAAGAAAAATTTTCAAGGAAGGGTTAGCATTTGAGCTGGGCCTAGAAGAATAGCCAGCATTATGATAGAATCAGTTGGAGAAGGCAATCCTGGTGGAAGAGATTGTGCCAGCTAAAGCTGGAAGTAAAAGTAATATCCAGTAAAGCAGTAAGCAACATGGCTGTAGATTAGGGTGCATGTAGAGGAGAAAAACCTGGAATGTTATGTTGGGGCTGAATCACAGGAAACCTACATTGTCAAACTCAGGAATTCACACAAACCGTTTGTTTGTTTGTTTGTTTGTTTGTTTATGGCTGTGTTGTGCAGCAGTTTGATGTGGGATCTCAGTTTCCAGACCAGGGATGGAACCCGGCTTCAGCAGGAAAAGCGCCAAGTCCTCATCACTAGATCAGCCTGGAACTCCCCACACTTGGGGATTCAGGTTCAGATTATGAGGGCACGTCTGTAAGGCACTTATCATGCAGAACCAGATGCACTGGAAGTGCCCAGTATATGTGAGTGCCCAGTATATTACAACTGCCCAAGTTCTCAGAAGGAGATGGGGCAGAGCAAAGGCTAACCATAGCCTGGGAAGCCCTTTTGGGGTCCTCTTTCTGTCTCATAGGTAGGCTCTAGAGGAGTGGTCCCCAACAGGTAGGTCAGTATTGGGGTGCAGCCCACCTTCAGATGGTCCCTCATCCATCCCCCCCAGCACTCCTCAAATCCCTTATAGGCACACAGTGACCAGTCTGAAAGTCTCTTTATGCACATGCCATGTCCTCTTCTCTTTGTTCCAAGACCTTAGTACATGTTGGGTGTCCTGGAAAGGCTTATCAAGCTAATCCAACTGCTCCATGAGTGTGAATACTCCTGGATAAGTGAATAAACTGATACTCTGGTCTGTGCATCAGAGCATGTGGCCTATTTGTTTAGGAGTTGAGGTTGTCACCAGTGGACATACTAATGATATCTTGGTTCTGGACCTGCCAGGTCCCCAAATGAGGTAGCATCTTGAGAGGCTTTTTGCCTCTCTGAATATCGGCATTTTATCAGTGTCCCAGATGCCACACCCACCCAGAGAAGGGGATTGAGAATGCAACAAGGCTCATCAAGTGCCTGGCATTGTGCCTGATGTACACTAATATTCCCTAAGCACATTCTTTCCTCTAAACATCCAAGTTTCTGACTCATCCACCATTGGCTCTGATATGGTACACCATTTCCTGTGCTGTTTTGAGATAGAAGAAATAGAAGTTTCCTTCACAGCTTTCATCAGAATGTCTCCTTGAGACAGATTGAGCCACTCGTATGAACACTAACACCCTCTTTCCTTTAACATAACTGCCTGCAGCTCCTTGTGGCTGAGCCCAGTTCTTCAAAACCCAGAATTCTGGATTTCAGAGTTGCAGTGTAAGCCAGTATTGTGTTTCCACGAGAAAATAAGGGACTGGAGCCCAGAATAGCCAAGTGACATGTCTTTGATGAACACTGTTATGAAGCGGGAGAGAGGAGGAGTTTCCCATTTTAATCTGAATCGTTGGCATCACAAAGGCAGTGGAGCCTGGTGGTTACAAGCAGGGATTGGTAAACTATGTCTCAGGGGCCAAATCCTGCTCACCACCTAGTTTATAAAGTTTTGTTGGAAGAGAGCCATATCTGTTCGTTTGTATATTGTCTCTGGCTGCTTTCACATCACAACAGCAGAGGCGAGTAGTTGCAACAGAGACCCTCTGCTCCACAAAGCCTAAATCATTCACTCTCTGGCCCTTTACAGAAAAAGTGTGCTGACCCTAGTTGAAAATAATGACTTTGTCCATCAAAACTGGGTTTAAATTCTAGTTCCCACCTGGGCAAGGTAACCTCTTCACTCCTCAGTTTCCTTCTGTATAAAATGCGAGTAATGATAGTGTCTACTTCGTAGGGTTACTGCGGGCATTAAAAACCTGAGCAGACCTAGCACAGAGCCTGTGCTGTTGTCAACTGATTAAATGGAGCAATGATGATGGTGGTGGTGAGCGTACACGTAAAATTACCATACGTGTTTGTTTCCTGGAACAAGGAATACCATACCTCAAAAAGGTTTTAAAAATGGTTTATGGGAATTCCCATCATGGCTCAGTGGTAATGAACCTGACTAGGATCCATGAGGATTCAGGTTCCATCCCTGGCTTCACTCAATAGGTTAAGGATCCGGCGTTGCTGTGAGTTGTGATGTAGGCCGCAGATGCATCTTGGATCCCACAGTGCTGTGGCTGCAGTACAGGCCAGCAGCCATAGCTCCAATTGAACCCCTAGCCTGGAAATTTCCATATACTGTGGGTGCTGAAAAGACATAAATAAATAAATTTAATTAATTAATTAATTAATTAAATAAAAAGTGGTTTGTGGGAGGTCCACAATATAATAGAATCTATACTTATGTATAAAATGTACACACATGTACTTATGTACACACATGTAATAAATATGATAAGGATATATATATAGGTATTTGTGCAAGTAGAATACACACATAATATACATATATATAATACATATAATATATGTTCAAAAATGAAAAAATAAGTACTAATATCAACCTCACATTTATAAATACACACACACAGAAAATCCTGTGCCAGAAGAAAATACCTTCTCAGTTTTGGGCGTAAAACAACCACTCTGATGAAATTACTCTCTCTGATTGTGTGTTCTTTGCACTAAAGGTGTAAGAGAGGTCACAGGGAGAGTTGAGATTAGGTGGAATTTAGTAATAATGGAATAGTGGTTTTTCCTTTGCCATCTATCCCTTGTAATTGCTCTTTAGCTCCTTTCTTTTTCTTCCCACCCAGTGGCGGAATTGAGTCACTGCAGCAGCTGAAGCCAAGGGCTTTTCCTTCGAGGCTCATTGCCTGTTTCTTAGTTCTGGGAAGACAGCTCAAGAGATGGTAAAGTTAAGGGAAATGAAGACGTTGGAATGATTGTGATTCCAAAGAGCCAAGACCTCTTTGGGAAGGAGAAGGAAGGTGGGCACCTACCATCTTCTAACACATCGTATAATGCTTATTTATTATGTTTATTGTTTATTGTCTGTGTCCCTCTTCATAATGTTACTTCCCCAAGGGCAGGGGTATTTGACTACTTTGTTTATCAATGTGTCCAAAAGGCCTATAATGGAGCTTCATACCTTTTAGACACTCAGTAAATATTTGCTGAGTTGAATAAGTAGCTGCAGGTCTATAGACTATGCCTTTTTGAAGACAGTGCTCGATGTGGTTATAAGACAAGGTCATTGACAGCTTATCTTCTTCCCTTGTCTTACCCTTGGACTTGATTTGAGCCTCTGTGATTAGGAAGATGAGGCTTGTTGAAGCTGTTTTCAGAAGAGGCTATGAGACTCTGGGGACCAGAAGAACTGCCCTGGGGGCCCAGAAAGGAAAAAGGTAATAAATAATGAAGAAAAGGAAAAGCCATGAGATACAAACAAACTCAAAAAAGAAATGGAACAGGCTTCTGGTAATCCCCGTGCACATAACAGCTGTAAATTCTGGACAAAATATAAAAAGCAGCTGTCCAAAGGCACCAGAGAATTCCAAGCAGGCAAATGCTTGGGGGCAGTCTGCATTTGGAAGAAACAAATGACAACAGGCAAGTTTCCCATGATTACTGCTTTTTGCCAGAAAGCAGGACTCGGTCTTTGCTAAATAGGAGTCACTAAAAACTTGGATAGAAAACCTGAGGTCCTACTGACATGAGGATCCAGGAGGTAGAGTTCAAGGTGATTGCAGTAACTGAAAAGTGAGGGGGGACTCTTGAAGAGCCAAGGCAAGGGGGCAAGGGGGCATGGGGGTGGGCCATGTGCCCTGTGCATAAACTCTACACAAATCATTGAGGACCCCCAACCTTCTGTGCAAGCAGCCTAGCTAAAGCTAAAGGAATGGAACAGAGGTTTCTGTGCCTGTTCGCTGCAAGGGAGACACTTTGGAGTCTGAGGCTAGTTAACAGCTTACTTAAAAAAAAAAAATCAAGATTCTTCAGAGGAACACAACAAAATCCAGGGGCTCTACAATATATATCATTCATAACTCCTTGAATGACCTTGAAAATACCGAATACATGAAGAAAAAAAGAAAATGTGAGCCAAAAACCAATCAATGGAGACTGACTCTAAGATAACTCAGTGGCTGGAATTAGCAAACCAAGTCAGGCATTGCACCCATGCTCATTAATGTAAAGGAAAATATGTAAAGAATTAGCAAATGTGATGTCTCAATGGAGAACTAGAAACTGTACAAAAGAATGAAATGGATATTCTAAAGCCAAAAAAAACACAAGATTAGAAATGTTTTCATTGTGTAGGTCTGGCATGGTGTTGTGTAGATGACTGAATAGACAGAGAACTTGAAAATAGATCAGTAGAAATAATTCTATGAGAAGGGATTTCCTGGGAACTTCCATGTGCCACAGGCTCAGCCCTAAAAAGAAAAAAAAAGAAAAGAAAGAAATCTATGACAAGAACATACAGGAAAAAAATTGGTGAAAAAATGAGCAGAGCCTCAAGAACCTCTGAAACAATATCAAAAGATCTAATGTTCATGTACTTGGAATCCTGGAGGGAGAGGGGAGAAAGAATGGGACAGAAAAAACTTTGAGGAAATTTAGTATATGCATATGTAATATCTATGACAGATGTCAGGGGATGACAGATATATTCCAAAATGTGATTTTAGATTTTACATATATTACATGTGAATATTCAAATATTGATTATAATTTATATATAGTTATATATATAATTATTATAAATATATGTATCTGAAACAGAGCTTCAAAATATATTTTTAAAAAATAAACAATTTAAAGGGAAAAATAGACAAATCCACAATCATAGTTGGAGATTTCAACCCTATTTTCTCAACAGTTGTTCTTAAAAAACTAGACTTTAAAAAATCAATAAAGACATAGATAATTTAACAGTACTATCAACTATCTTGACCTAATTGATAGTTATAAAATGCTATATCCAATATCAGGAGAATGCACATTTTTCAAATGTGCATAGAACATTCAGCAAAGCAGAACATATCTGGGTCATTCAGTAAGTCTAAATTAGCATAAATTAATATAAAATGATTGTGTGTGCTCTCCACCGGGGAATTAAATTAGCAACCATTAGCAAAAATACATCTAGATCTGCTCCATATGACATTTTAAAATTAAATAATACATTCTGTGTAACTCAGATTTTAAAATGACAGTATTTCAATGAATAATAGTGAAAGCATAACATAAAAATTTGTGAGGTGCAGCTAAAGCAGTGCTTACAAGAAAATTTATAGCTTAAAATGCTTTTATTAGAAAAGAGGATGAAATAAAATTAATAACCTATGGTTTGGCTTATAGAAATAAAGGAAACCCAAATTAACTAGAAAAAAGAAAAAACTAAAGAGCAGAAACTAATGAAATTAAAAAACCATACAAAAAATGTAGAAAATTAATAGATCCTGCTGTGTAGCACTGGGAACTATATCTAGTCACCTATGATGGAGCATGATGGAGGGTAATGTGAGAAAAGGAATGGGTATATGTATGTGTGATTGGATCATTTTGCTGTACAGTAGAAAATTGACAGAACACTGTAAACCAACTAAATGGAAAAAATAAAAATCATTACAAAAAATTTAAAAATAGTGAATGGCGATGGTATTTCAAGATGAACCACCAGTCATTAGAGATATAAAGCTCAAACTAGAAGGCTAGTAAATGAGAGCTCAAACAGAAGGCTGCTGCCACTCTCTTCTGGAATAAAATGGGGAAGGATGGGGGCATGTCATAGAATCTTAGATTTAAGAATGAAGGAAGGAAGGGAAAGGTGGAATCTACTAGGCAAAGTCTCTTGTCTTTCATGCAAAGAAGAAACCTGTTGTTTTTATCAGATACATTTATAATTTTAGAAGCTCTAAAAGACAGCTATATTTGACCAATTGAATGAAAATTTGTTTATGTTCCAAATTGTTTTAAAGCATCAAAAAAGATAATATTGTATATATGATAAAAGGTATATTGAGAAGAGACAATAAAGAAGTATAAAAAAGGAGGAAATAAGTATATGTAATGATTTCAATAAATATAGAGTTTTATAAATTCCCCATGGAATCCTACTGGATTAAAAACAACTGTAACAGTATTTTATTTGGAATTTTTTAAACCAAAGCACTAAACACATGATTTGAAATAGAATGATGATTGTTTCATATACATAAAGTCTGCTGAAGAAAACACTTTTATTTGGGAAAATGTTTCTGCAGATTTTGCTTTGTATGTATGGCAGGATACAGAACGCTATGTTTAAACCAACAACAAAAAATTTTCTAAATCTCGTTTATTTTCTTTATCTGTCAAATACTTATACAGTGCTTATCATGGACCCACTATTATTCTAAGTGCTTTACAAAGATGAACTCATTCTATTAGTCAGGATGCTGGCAGGAAACAGATGGCACACTCAAATTGGATAAGTCGAAGTGAATTGAATAAAAGGAATATTTACAAAGGTGTGAGGGGGATTTAAGAAAATACAATAAGAGATTGCACAACCCTGTGGCTGACAACAGCGGGGAGCCTTTACCACCACAAGGCCTGCCTGAAGGGGTGAAGAAAGAGAGTGGTTAGAAAGAAAGAGAGAGGGTGGGTTGCAGACAACCATGGCAACCTGATGGGGAGGGAACCCTTTCCTCCTGCCCCCGGCTCTCATGAAGGTGCCACCCATCAGCCAGACAGGACAGAAAACCACAAGGAGGTGAAGAGCTCATTGTTGCCTCCTTTCTGGGTCAGCCCCCAGGGCACCAAAGCAAGATGGAGAAAGCTCTGGAGGATGATCTAGGGAAGCAAAGAGCCTCAGAACTCAGGACATTGACAATAACCTTATTTAGCAGATGACGTTAGTACATACTTTTTTTTTTTTCTTTTTAGGGCCACACCTGTGGCACATGGAAGTTTCCAGACTAGGGTCGAATCGGAGCTACAACCAGCCGGCAACACAGCCACAGCAACACAGGATCCCAGCTGCGTCAAGACCTACAGCACACCTTGGGGCAACACCAGATCCTTAACCCACTGAGTGGGGCCAGGGATCGAACCTGCATCCTCATGGATACTGGTCAGGTTTGTTACCCCTGAGCCACAACGGGAATTCTGATGCATGCATTTTTATAGCAACTGACACACAGAGAGGTTAAATAACTTGCCCAAGATTGCACAGTGATGGATCCTGCATTTTAACCCAGGCAGTCTGGCTCCCTGGTACTAGGCCTATCTCTCATATCACATTATTATCCTATAAACTTATATATTTTATTATACCCATGCTCTATTTTTTTTTTCTTCTTCTAACATTGTCTGATATACTGGGATTTAAATGGAGTGAAAAAGACCATTGTAAGAATCATTTCTGACTTCTTTCTACCACCTGTTAAAGGGCTGGGAGGCATTTTTATGTTATGTAGACTCTTAACTACCAAGACTCCTATTATGATTCATAGATCATTTTGAAAATTGAGCAATTTTCATGAAAGGCATACTTCCCAGCAGCTTCTCCGTATAGTTGGGAAGATTATAGCCAGAGGAAACACAGGAGGTGAAAATTTGGTCTCATTTCTAAGTGTTCAGTTGTAAATGTGGATTGTGGTCTCATTAAACTCATATACTTGAAGTCTTTTATTTTTCCAGTAGAATTGTAGGACTCTGGCAATTCTTAATAATCAAGGCACAAATCCTTTCTAGGTGTTTTGGTGAATATTTTTAATATTAAAATAACAACCATGAGTTCAATATAAAATAAGTGTGTTCCAGCAAATAAATTAAGGCATATTTTTAGGGAAAAGAACAGTTTTCTTGTTCATTTCTGCCATTAGCTTGGTTTTCTCTTGAATAAACTAGGAACTAGAAGTTCAGAATTGGGGAGAATTTGGGGATTGCCAAATCCAATACTGTTTTCTTGAAAGTTTTTGTATTATGAGTGCATTTTAATTTTTTTCTCCAAAAAGTTCCCCAGAACTTGAGACATCTCCCCTCTTGGCATCTTGTACAGCTGCCCTTTCCACATTATTCTCTATGTGCCCATCTCATACCCTATGCTTCAGACACACAATCCTCCTTCCTCCCTGGAGCTCGCCTTTCAATACCTTCCTGACTTTTCATTTGCTCTTCTCTGCCTTGAGTGACCTTCTTTTATACTTCGTAACTCCTGCTCTTCATGTGGGGGCCCAGACGCTATTTTCTGCGAGAAGCCTTTCGCACCTCCCCTAGAAAGAGATTTTTCACTCCCTTCTGTGAACTTCTGGGATTTTTTAAATGCACCTCGTGTGCAGCCCTTATTCTAATGATCCTAACATTACTTGTTTGTGTATCTCTTTATCTCACTGAACTGAGACTTCTTGAAGGCCAAGACCATAGACTGCTAAGGGTTTTCCAAACGTTGTTGAATGAACAACTGTTACTGAGCCAGCTAGAAAGAGTGAGTTCTGTGATTCTTGGCCATCATACAAGGATCAGACATCCCCTCAAAGTCTGGTTACACCATTCTGTGTCTGCCACCTACAGGAAGAGATTCAAAGGATAACCTAGTAGCAAGAAAAATCATATCCATCCTGCTTAGCATTTTAGCATGAGGGTCGGTGAGTTAAATGGAGCCTGGCATAGATCTTCAGTAGGCAGGTTTTTCATTTCCTGTGTGAACCAGGAGTCTCAAATTATTGATAACTTCCTTCCTTAGCTTTTGCTTCTTATAGTGATACCCTCAGCAAATTCATTCCGTTTTAGGTAAACTAGAAATCATATTCATGCTCAAAACACTAAAACTGTCGAGGCATTATTTCCAATTACCTTCCTCTGAATATGCATTAAAATCAGGACATAAATCCATATTATCACAAATGAAGGTGAAATTTTGGTTTAAAGAGTTGCCCTCAGCACCCTGAGCTTCAGAACAAGTACAACATCTTTTGTTTTTGAGCAAAAAAAAAAAAAAGTCAGTCTTTTTTAAAAGGTGAGTGTGCCTCTACCTGGATCTCCTTCTGCGTCTCAGATGCCTTCGTCAGTAGGAGTTATTTCAAAGTGCCCCCATCGGAGCTTTCCAATTTTTACCCACGTGGTCTACCAGCCTGCTCACCCAGTGTCCCCAAGAGATCGCTACCCGTACCGCTTTCTTTAAATTTCAGTTTGTGTTGAAGCAGTCCTTTCCCTTTATCCCCTTTGCCACCAACTCCTGACTGTCACTCCCTCTACTTTATTTGGGAATGGGAGAGTGAGGCCAAGGTCATGCAGTGTTTAGCTTCAGCACGTGGCACCAGAGCTGGAGAAAAGTCAGCAAAAGCACATCCTTCGCTATTCCCATCTCTCCCCAAGTGCAGCGGAGGATCTTAAACGTCCAGTGGTGACGTGTAACCCTATTCCACTTGAGGTTTAGTTTGGTGAAGACCTTTCATGGAGGCAGCCTTTTGGTTTTCTCTTTCTCCATGGGTAGGCGGGTCACCAGCATTGCTTATCTGCTGAGATACTGTAGATGGAAGCGTGTTATAAACCATAAAGCCGCATATGGGAGTACAGCGTCATCCTTACCTAAACGCTGAGAGAGCAAGGATAGCTATAAATGTTTTGAAACTAGAGTCAGTTTATTATAAAGCTAAGTGTTTCATCAAGAGACCTTGAATGTGCAGTTGGAAGCCTTCAACCTCAGTGATGTTTTTCTTGGTTCCCAGAACTACATTCCTACTTGCAGAGAATCTGTGGCTTAGAAAGTGTTATCTAAATCCTCACTTAAGTTAGCTAATGAGTTGGACCCGTTTTCTAAGTTATTAGCTTGACGTTCTAGTATTTTCTTTCCCCTAGTCTGCCATATGGTATACATTTATTTTTAATACTACTGTGAATTAAAATGAATTTTGTTTAGGCAATTTGGAAGAATTTCGTAACATCCCTTGGGGTAGCTGGAAATACCCTAGAGTGAAACAAAGTAGGGCTGGGAGACACTGATCTAGATTAATGTTAATAGATTCCAAGTCAGGATTAATCATGTACTTTTGTGCTTTCTATCATAAAATAGAGTGCTACCAGTGATTGGGTTGCAAATAATAGTTAATCCCAATGTACGGAAAATAACATTTAGTTTTTAATATTTCTCTGTAGTTAATTCTTGTGATGCAACCATGACTCATTTTCTTCTTAAGGTTTATAGCTCTTATTTGGATGTTAATAGGAAATGAATTATAGCTCATTTGGGAGCTTTTGAAATTACAGCAGAAATCTACCTCATGGTTTACTCAAATGAACAGTCATGAGATTTTAAACAAGTAATTTACAACTAATAATTTATAACAAGATAGATTTTGCTGTTAAAGAAAAGCACAGTGGATTAAAAAGCATAAGATGAATGATAAGTGCTTGGAGCTTTCCTTTGTTCTGAGCATGTTGGCAATTCCTGTCATTCATAACAATACTTGGCTTTCATGTGGCAAATTTCATTTTGGATGTTGAAAGTACTTTAGAAGCATTTGTTTGTTATTCTTCACAGCATTCCAAGGCCCTGGGTGCTCCACCTCAGAAGAAGAAAATTTGTTTCCTTGGGAGTTAAGAGCAGGTTTAGGACCTAACCTAAGTCAGAGAGCCTTTTGGAGGGGAAATGGGGATTAGATCCAATTTTAGTGGATTCTTCTCCACCAGCTCTGGGAGAAATACTTCTCCTTGAGCCCAGAGGTGGGAGAAGCAAAGACAACCCTTTCCTTTCTGCTTAGGAATGAGGTAAATTATTTCACCATATGCAAACCCTCAAAATCCTCCTGTCCATGAGTCCAGGCTAGGTCAGCACGTGAACAGCGAGCTGGAAATTGTTGCTCAGTGAGTCATATTCTTAAAGTGATCTTTTCCTCCCACCTTCCCCCCATCGCTGATAAATTGTGTTCTTTAAGCTGTAATTTTCTGCTGAGAAAACTGTGGGACATTACCTTTCCTTGGGTGAGAGCTTCTTGAAGAGTGTATATTTGGGTTCTAGAACCAAGGAGTTCCTGTCGTGGCTCAGCAGTAACGAACCCAATTAGTATCTATGAGGATGCAGGTTCCATCCCTGGCCTCAATCAGTGGTTAAGGACCCGGCACCGCCACAAGCTGCAGCATAGGTTGCAGACGCAGCTCGGATCCCACGTTGCTACTGCTGTGGCTGTAGTGTAGGCCAGCAGCTGCAGCTCTGATTCGAGCCCTAGCCTAGGAACTTCCATAGGCCCTAAAAAGCAAACCAAATGAATAAACGAACAAACAAGTTTTAGAACCAAGCACAGCAGAGAAGAACAGAAGCTGGTGTGCACATTACCAACTGACTGATGGAATGAATATCAATAAATCAGAGAGAAGTATAACCCCTATGCCCTGTAAATAGTGCGCAAAGTACAGCAATACATAAAACCAGAGGTAATACTTAAGGAGCAGTGTTGCTTATCATCTCCAACAGCCTAGCTCTTACTATTTGGAACTCATCCTAATTTTCCGCACATCCGTTTGAACCTAACGAGAAAGTGGTGCCTGTGATTCAAGCCACATTCCCAGTGAGCATATCCTGTAGAGTCTTTGGGCTGAGCTCAGCAAGCAAAGATTACTGATGCTTTCTTAGGCGTGTTAAGTAGACAATAAGTCTACAGTTCTGTGGTTTTCCAACAGCCTTGGCAGACAATGACAAAGTGCTGTAGAAAGACCTGGTCTTTCTTTTCCGTTTGTGGCTAGGGATGATCTTTTCATTGTTAGTGACAGCGTTTGAAAACATCAGGAATGATGAAGACAAAGGATACATAGGGGAGTGAAATGGAGGATAGAATTGATTCCACGGTTTTGCAAGTGGATTAGATCCTGAAGTCAGATGTCCCCAGATTACATTGTGCTTTGTAGGCGCCGAGCTAGCCAAACAAAATAAAAAGAACCCTGCCTGTGCTCTTGCCTATGTAATGTATTCCTGTTTAGTTAACAGAAACACTGCTCTTCCAAATTTCCAGGTTAATCTTCAATTTTGTAATTACAGTAGTAATTAGTGTAAATTAGCATAATCAATTGAGAATTAATTAACACACTTGAGAATTATTTATTCAAGAATTTAAAATATTATAGTATTCTACATAAATTAGCTAAAGATGCTGATTGAACCTGAGGTATCGTGAATTTTAGAAACCATTCACCTTAGACATATAAAATTTTACCTTTTATTCCTTTAAGAGACAAAAGAGAGATTATTTTCAAAAATTATTTTGTCATTCTAAATCTACATTTTCTTTTCTAGATTCCAGGACAATGATTAATGATAAGAATCATAGCTAAAAATATTCACACTAAAAATTAATAGAAATAGTAAATATTGTCTTAATTACTTCAAAGAGATGAGATTAAAAGTGATTCTCCGTTACTAGGGCATACATCCATGTCATAATTCCATTTAAGGTGGAAATAGGGGTGCAGGTTATGCATCACATTAATGACAACACAGTAAACTATTTGATCTCATTTATTCAGGCTCTCAACACCCCCCCCATTGAATATAATTTATTTCATCTTTCTGTATAGACTTTCTTCAGTTTGGCTATAAGATGATTCCTATCTAAAGAGAAACCCTCCTATGTAAAGAATCAGCACACCTTAAAATTGCATCTAGCCACCTTGAAACCTCTGCTAAAGATGCATGCCCTTCCTTGGTCTACTTGAAAAAGTGGGAGGGATAGATAGCAGAGGTGCTAAATGCTGAGACTGAATTTTTTTTTTTTTTTTCTGGCTGAGGAAATGAGGAGGTCCCTTCCTGATTTATCCAGAAAAAATAATGTTAGCATTCTGGAGAAAGATGTTGGACACAGAAACCATGTAGGGAGAATGATGGGGAAAAAAACCCGAGAGCAGTGAGAGCCTTGACATTCATCACGAAAACCAGCCAGGTGGGCAAGGAGCATGAGGACTGGGGGGAGAGGGAGTTTCTAGTTGGGTCCTCCTTCCCCCTGCACCCATCCTTTAAATTAGCAGGAAAACTGGCATGGACTTGGAGAACAGACTTGTAGTTGCCAAGGGGGAGGGGGAGGGAGTGCGAGGGACTGGGAGTTTGGCAGATGCAAACTGCTGCGTTTGGAGTGGCTGGGCGGTGAGATCCTGCTGTATAGCACAGGGAAGTATATCCAATCACTTGTGATAGAACATGATGGAAGATAATATGAGAAAAAGAAGGTACATGTCTGTATAACTGGGTCACTTTGCTGTACAGGGGAAATTGACAGAACATTGTAAATCAACTGTAATAACATCTTTTTAAAAAAACATATAAATTGGGAGGCACTGAAGTCTGGGTAAGTTGAAGGAAAAAATGTTGGGATTCTCAGACCAGGCTCTTAGATGCCCCAGATCCACCCAGAAACCAGCCCCGTCCTAAGGCCTGGGATCCTGAAACTTTAGATCTTCCTTTCCAGGATGTCCACCAGAAGAGAGATGAAAGTGGAGAGTCAAATGAGGCCAATAGCTTGGGTTCGGAGCCTAGGTTTAGATCCTAGCTTTACCACATCCTCGCTTTGTGATTTAATCTCTTGGAGTCTTACCATCTATAAAATGAGAATAATAATAGCATCTGACTCACAGAGTTATTCTCAAAATAAAAACAGCAATAGCTAAAATTTACTGAGCCTTTACTGTGTATCTGGCCTTGTGCTAACCTCCTGACATTTGCTGTCTTAATCCTATAGTTACTCTCTTTTTATAGATGAGGAAACCAAAGCTTGGCAAGATGAATTCCCTTGTCCAGAGACATTCATCAAGGAGGCAGCAAGTGCTTGATTAAGGGTAGTGTCAGACGGTGCAAGCATCAGGGTGAGAGGGTGCAAGCATCACGGGGCCCTGAGGCATGGCAGCCATGACTACTCCCACAGAGCTCTCTGAAAGTGTGGTGACACCACATGCGATGGCAGGGCCAGAGGGAAGAAGGAACTTGCCATTTGCACTTTGTACCATGCCATGGAAATTGTCCGTTTGCCCTCTTTAATGCATTTCTCAAGTTTCCTTCTTCTGTTCTGAGAAATAAAGCACTGGACTGAGGTTGAGGAAAATCGTGTTCCAGCCCCATGGTCAAGTACACCTTGATTATATACTCAGGCATACGTCAGCCCTGGGACATCCTGGGAGCTTAGCGCACAGGGCATGTCGCTACCTGACTGATCTTCTCCCAAGGGCAGGCGTCACTAGAGATTACCTGATCTGTGCTTGGGACACCCAAGTGGGCGCAGGATGTGACAGAGGTTTCTGGGTCTCCCTTCAGCTCAGACAGGCCTGGACCTGGTGCAGACACAAAACCAAGAATATCAATCATATTTTTAAGTTCCCTACATTTTTAAATTACTTTGAGATCTTGACTAACCAATTCATCAGAGACATCTAGAAAAAAATGACTTTTTATACATTGAAATTATTTGAAATAAATTGTAGGATTCTACATTTCTCAGCCCTTATTTTGCCACCGTTTTTTCTTCAGTAGCTGCCCCACAGAAATTAGAGTAGGAAAAGGATTTGCATGAAGGTGGCATGTCTCGTGTTTTAAACAAAATGACCGTAGCCATCCTCCGAATTATTCTGTAGGGGACCCTTCCGTTGATGATCGAGGAAATGCAGGACATCACGATGATGATACTTTCTTATATACCAAGATGATGTGTAGGGATTTCAGATGTGTAGCTCCTATTAAAGTTGACAAGAGTTGTGCTGTTAAAATCCCCTCGTGACATTTTACATTCTATCCGGGGACGTCTGAAGAAGGTGCCGAAGGATCATCAAAACACCAGCATCACTTTGATAAACTTGTCACCATGTAAAATAAAATACGTGAATGTTTGCTTCTTTTCCTCTGAAATATAAAGTAATTATGACTATACAAAAACCTTTTACCATAACTAATTAACTAGAAGCTCCTCATAAACTATGTGTCGACAGCACCGTATGTCTAATTATCTTTTTTCGCTTCAGAATTGTGATGTTGAATAATGAAGAAAACACTACCTGATGAAGTCTTTTATTTTATGAGGATATCTCTGGAGACACAAAGGCTTAAATGCCATCTTCAATTACATCTTGGCCTTAGCAAGTTCTCAGCTGGTTTTGATTTGCGTGGAAACCACATTACCTTTAAAACTTTATGGAAGGAAGGAAGGAAGGGAGGGAGGAAGGAAAGAAAGAAGGGAGGGAAGTAGGGAGGGATGGAGAAAGGAAAGGCTTGTGATAATTATTAAAATGGGCCCTGCAGCTGTTTAAGCACTCCGTTCGTCCTAGCCATGAGAGACCCTTTTCACATGTAGAAAGTCAGGGCACAGCTGTATACGTCCAGCCTATTCTGTTGGGCATTGTGGCTTAGGTTTTGCCAATTCCATTAAAATGCCTCTTCTCTGCCTGCTCCATAATGAACCACTCTAACTAATTCAAACCAGACAAGCATGAACTTATACGACAGAAACGGGAGGTCAATTTGGGGGGGGGGGGAGGTTTTGGCATGTGTATAATTTTTTTAACCTTCGAAAGCAATAGCTCAAATCGATACCTGCAGGCACTTATGTGTAAGACCAGACATGCTAGAAAGGGCATTTTCAGCCCTTGCCTATTTCCAAGCCTGTGCCCATTTTTAAGATATTTCTACATTTCTCTTAGGGCTCAGGGGTGTATTTCAACAGGATTGGCTATTAAGTGGCACTTTCCTAGCACACGAGGGCAACCCTGTCTTTGGATAGTCCAGGCAGAGTGCATTAAAATCTAGAAGCTTTGCCAGAAGCAGGGATCTGGGGCGTACTCAGCTACAAGAGGGGCACCCCGCAGGCCTGGGTTTCTTTTCCCAGGTGTCTGTTGGTATTTTCATTCCGGCTATTTAGTTGGTATTTCTAACAGTGCTTCCTAGGAAGAAAACATGAATCACCTGAGGTCTTGTTAAAATGCAGATTTTGGTTCAGTATCTCTGAGATGGGGCCTGAGGTTCTGCATTTTTATCACAATGCTGGTGTAGCTGGTTCATGGACCCTACTTTGATCAACGAGGCCTCCACCCGTCCAATCTAACTCCAGGACTTCCTCCCCTGAAATAAATCCTTTCTCTTCCTCCTCGGTCTTTCTCTGAGATCAGGAAACACAGCAACAGTACTTGTTATTTGTCTTGGTGTTTACAGAGCCTGGGTCTCATCGGATGCCTCAATGTCTCCCATAAGTAAGGTTTATCTTCACAAGTGGATTCTAGGATGTGCTTCCTTCTTCTTTTGCCTCTTCACCATAGCAACAATGATGACACTGGAGCACAAAGGCCACTACTGATTGAATAGAATTGAGTTGGACTGGAAAGAATTGGCTATGATCTCTTATGCCATGTTGGGGATACGCTTCTTTCCAAACAGGATTCACAGACTCCGTGAGAGCTTTTTGGGGAGGTTTCATATTTTAAAATATTTGGAGCAGTGCTGTTCTTTTCTCTTTTTATTTTTATTTTTTTCTTTTTAGGGCCACACCTATGGCATATGGAAGTTCCCAGGCTAGGGTCAAGAATGGGAGCTGCAGCTGCTGGTCTACACCACAGCCACAGCAGCGCACAATCTGAGCCACATTGAGACCTGTGCCGTGGCAATGATGGATCCTTAACCCACTGAGTGAGGCCAGTGATCGAACCTGCATCCTCACGGACTCTACATCATGTTCTTAACCTGCTGATCCTCAATGGGAACTCCCAGTGAGTCTCAAATGAGTAATCGAGGTCTAGCACTGGATCTCAGAGCTCGCCCTCCCCGACCCCAGCCTTACCACCCTGTCCTCAAACAAACCAGCCAAAGGTAAAGGCAGTAAAATCCCACCAACAACTGAATCTTTTTCCCTTTTCTGGAGAGCTCTTCTGCCCTCCGCAATGTTGTCTACCTCGTCTCTCTGACCCCACTGTCTGAGACTCTAAGAAGAAAGAAAGAAAGAAAAAAAAAAAAAACCTTATTAAAAGAAAATGGAGAACCTCTTATTTTGATAAATATGTCTTAAAGCACTATTTATTATCTTTTTTTTTCTGAGTCATCTTCCAGCCAAATGACTCGAATTTAAGAGCCCTTCTTCCTACTTAAAAGAAAAATGTAGGCATTTTTTCCTGCCATTTTTCCATCTTTGTGTGCTACCCTGCAGCCTCCCCACCTCTCCTCTGCCTACCCCATTCCTACACACATACTCAGGTCTGCTGCAAAGCTAGCATCTGGCTCGGACATCCGTCCCCACTGCCCAGCCTGAGGACCATCACTCTGCTTTGAAATTACAGAGCTGCAGTCCTATGTGGAGTAGATTTGGCCCTTGATTGTGCAGTATCCTATGCCGTAGTTTTCCTTAGTACCCAGCCTGATATTTAGATATTTCAGTTTTAGTTCACTTTAGACATAGTTATCCCTTATCAAAAGATGCTAGATTAAAATTTGCTAATAAAATCTATGACCTGTACCTCTGTTCCCCTGTGTGTCTAGCCTACATTCATCCATTCAGCAATTACTTTCTGAGCTCCGCAGCAGTGGAGTGATTGATTAATAACCAAAATTCGGTGAAATATATGTACATAATTGAATATAATACCTGATATTTCACAATCCAAGTACTTTCACATCTCATTGTCCTTGTGACATCCTTCTGAAGTAGATGGGAAAAGGTAATATGTCATGCAAAGCATTTAATTAGTAAATTCACTTTGACAGTGTTTCAAGTCAGGATGTGAAAAAAAGATATTAAGTGGAATAATATAAAATTTAACTGTGACATGTCAAACAAACTCTTGGAGCAGATGCATAAAAATACCAAAGAAGAACAGTGATTTAAAAACTAAACAACAGTGGATCGATTTATGGCTTATTTAGCCAAATCAGCAATCTGGAAAAGGTACCTCTTAAATTTGGACTGAAAGCTTGACAGAGAGAAAGACAGCCTGACCTCCATGGTTAATAAATTCCATAAGTAGAGAGCAAACATTAAAAATGCCCCGTAGCTCAATGTCTTCAGCCAAAAAGAACTAATCCAATTGACTGAGACCAAAGAAAACGACTGGGGATGTATGGTTCCAGGATGTCTCTGAGGTATTCAAAACCAAGTCAATTTAAGGACTTGTAAGTTAATAACTAGGACTTTACACATAATCCTGTACTTTACAGGTAGCCAGTGAAGGTTTTTTACAACCAGGGTAATGTGATTTTCATGCTTGGTGTCAGTCAGAATGTCAGTTACTGAGTTCCAGACCAAGAGAAGTTCCTTGATCAATCCATTAGGCGAGTCCCCCGGAACACGGGCATGGGGGCGCAGCTCGGAGCCCCACAGAGGCAGGAGGTCACAAACACATGGAGGGAGGTGAGAGCCGTGGACAGCCGCCACGGCGAAGGCTGGTTCGTCGGGCTTTTAAGTGTGTATTTAGTAAATATTAAATAGGAAGCTAAAAGATATGTCGGGATCAAAGATTAAGTGCAAATTCATAATAGAAATCTTGGGAGCTAACAACCTTCAAAGCTACAGTTCTGGGCAACATAACGGTGAGAACCCAGAAGCAATACGAGTTTCTTCTTGGTGTGATTCATCATCAGCGTTTAATAGTCAGGCCAAGAATATCCAGAGGTTAGGTGGCTACAGAGTGAATTTAAGTTTCAAAGGGTAAAGATGACTATTTTTTTTATACTGCATAGTGTCAGATGAATATTTTAAATACATTGATTGGATGCTTTTTTTAAAAAAAGGATCCAAAAGCTCGTGTGTGTGTGTGTGTGTGTGTGTGCATTTTATTATTTTAGTGGGAATATTGTCATGTTAGATGATAAGATCTTTAGATTTAATATTGACTAATATTTAGAAAAATGAAATAAGAAAAGCAACAAAACCATCAGTTGTAGACCTAATGTGCTCCAACCACAGTACTAGGTCCTTGACACACGTTCTTTTATTCTGATTTTAATATTACAAGATAAATGGCAATAGCTGGACAAAAAAAAAAAAAAAAGCTAGGAGGCAGAAACTCAATAAATTATGCTGCTCTAGCCCAAGACTCCTCAAAATTTGTTCCATAAACCAGCAACATCAGCATCACTTGGGAAGTGATTAGAAATTAGGATCTCAGGCTCCAGTCCAGTTATTCTGACTCAGAATCTGCCTCCATCAGCAGCCACAAAGCTCTGAAAGGTCTCTTCCTAGCATCCCTTGAGTGAATTCTCTTAGAGAATCTGGGGAAGGAGGCAGACAGGTGATGTGACCAAGCTGCTGGCTTGCCAACCATCCCTGCCACTCAAATGAACAGCATCCCGAGGGGCTGCTCCCCCACCAAATGCACCGTCAAGGGTTCTTGGAGAAGGATCAGTGGTTAAAAAAAAAAAATTAATAAACAAGATATCTTTGGCTGGCAGAGAGCATGAGAGCTCGTGGGCTCTCAAGAAGGGTCATTCCTCCCAGATTTATTGAGCCACAGCCATATTTACAAAATAGAGGTTAAGATTCTGGTTCTGGAGCCTTCTGCCTGGATTTGATTTCAGATCTGCTTCATAGCCTTGGAGAAACAGCTGGAAGTTGTAAGTTCTGATTTCTCGCAGTTAAAAGGGTAGCCAACTAACATCAACCTCAAACTTACGAAGCAACCTTAAGATTTTACAGGTTTAATTATTTCATTTTATTTTATTTTTATTTTTTGAGCATCGCAAAGTTTTATTTAGTGTTTTTTTCAGACACAACTCATAGACTTGGTTTTGCCATTTTAAAAATTCTTCAAATTCATTAATTTCTGCCTTCCTTATTCTTTGTTACTGTTTCATTCTATAGCTTTTTTTTCCCTCTAAACTATTTTACTTTTAAAACTCTGTATTGGATGCTTAATTCACTTAAATCTTAATTGTAAGCATTTAATGCTACAGATTTTCCTCTAAGCACTGCTTCAGCAAGATTTCATAGTCTCCCATATATCATGTTTTAATTTTTGTTGTTTTCTAAATTTTCTGCAATTGCAGCTTCAAGAATTATTTAAATCATATGTTATATGATTTCACAACTGTCATCAAAGAATATTGTCTGTTTCTATTTGGGCGAGTTTATTGCCATTTTCTTTTTCTTTTCTTTCTTTCTTTCTTTCTTTTTTTTTTTGCCCCTAGAGGTTTAATTATTTTAGATATAAATTCATAGCTGCAATATCTTTGCACCCCCTCCCAATCGATGTGTTAAAATCCTCCTCCGTTATCTCTTACCCATAATACAGTAGATTAGATGACATCACTACAGTCAACTGATGGATCTACCATCCCTCCATTCAGTGAAGACAACCTGAGCCCCTATTCTGTTGCTGATACTGGAGCTACAGCAATGAACATAACTGTTGGGGTCAAAGGCTCTCATGGTGCTTCACGTCTACCAGGTCAAATACAATCATCACATTTCTAGCTTCTCTCTCCTAAGTGTTATTCCCATTTAAACTCGGGTTCATTTTTGTAATAACACTGTATGGGATAGACCAATATACCTTTATATTTGCATGTCTGTTGTCGTTTGGATATATAACAACACAATCAGAAACCTCTTCTGTGCTGTATGTTTAGGCATAGTTTCTTTCAGTTCCCACATACTCCTTTCTGTAGTGAAAAGCCTTCAGAGTCCTAAGAGATGGCAGTAAAGCCCATAAATATGTAAAATTCTCATTGAATTAATAGACCTGCTTTGGGCCTTTTTTTTTTTTTTTGGTTTGTTAGAATATAAAAATCTGGCAAGTTCTCTAAAACTATATCACTTAGGTCTCTTGGGGGGAAATGTGAGAACAGAGGAGTACAGTGTAAGCATCAGTAGTCATTGCATCTCTAGATAGCTCTGCCAGGTCTCCAAGGGCTGCAAAAGACAATTTGTCAACTTCACATCAGCTGCAGGAACTATGGAAGAAGACTGGCTTTTCTTCTAGCCGTGGATGTGCAGAAGCAGCATGCAAAGCCAAAGAACGGAGGCGAGGGGTGGAGGGAGGGAATTTAAGGCTCCCGCTGCCTTCCTCCATTCCCTCCACTCCTGCCACATCACCTCCCTAGCCTGGCCTTACGTTCCTTCTCCACCACTAATCACACACACTGATAGGCAGTTAGCTACATTTATGTTATGGTCCATAGGTAAAAACAACAAAACCTGGCTCCTTAGCCAAAAGGCAGCTGTAACTTTGTACCTAGAGAGATAAACTAGTAAAACTAGGTTTCATAAAAGTGGGATCATATACTATTTGTCCTTTTATGTCTGGTTTATTTCACTTGGCATAAGGTTTTAAAGGTTCATCCATGTTGAACCCTGTAACTTCATTTATTTTATGGTTGAATAACATCCCATTGTATGTATATATCACATTTTAAAAATTCATTCTCTGTTGATGCACACTTGGATTGTTTTCATCTTTTGGCCATTATGTTGCAATGAAATTTGGCACGCAAATGTCTGCCTGGGTCCCTATTTTCAATTCTTTGAGGTATACACCTAGGAGCAGAATTGCTGGGTCTGGTGCCAGTTACATTATTAGCTTCTTGAGGAGCCACCAAACTGTTTTCCACAGTGGCTGTACCATTTTACATTCCTCTCAAGTAATGTGCAAGGGTTCCAGTTTCTCCACATCTTGCCAACACTTGTTATTCTCTTTCTTTTTTGTAATTATGCCATTCTAGTAGGTGTGGGGTAGTATCTTATTGTGGTTTTGATTTACATCTCCCCAATGACTAATGAGTAAGCATCTTTTCAGTGCTCAATGGGCATTTATTTATCTTCTTTGGAGAAAGGTCTAATCAAGTCCTTTGCTCATTTTTAAAACTTGATGTATGTTTTGTCTGTTGTTGAATTTTAGTTCTTTATACATTCTGGAGACTAAATCCTTATCATGTATATAATTTGCAAGTTCTTTCTCCTATTCTATAGTTTGTCTTTTTACTTTTTTGACAGTACTCTTTGATGTGCAAAAGTTTAAACTTTTTCTTGGCCATACCCCCTGCATGCAGAAATTCCCAGGCCAGGGACTGAACTCCAGCCACCATAGTATCTCGAGCCACAGAAGTGATAACACCAGAGTCTTAACCTGCTAGGCCACCAAGAATCTCCCTAAAAAGTTTTAAATTTTGACGAAGCCCAATTTAGCTATTTTTTTTTCCTTTTGTTACTTGTGCTTTTAGATCATATACAAGAATCTATTGCCAAATTCAAGGTTATGGTAGTTGACCCTTACATTTTTTCTAAGAGATAATGGCTTTAGTTAATTCTTCCTTTTAGGATAGTGATCCATCTTGAGTTAATTTTTGTATATAGAGTGAAGTAGGGACCCAGCTTCATTTTTTTGCATACGGATTCTGTTGCCCAACAGTATTTGTTGAAGAAACTGATCTTTCCTCATTCAATGGACTTGGCACCCTTGTCGAAAGTCAATTGGCCATATATGTTTGGGTTTATTTCTAGACTCATTGCTATTCCATTGATTTATATGTCTATCTTTATTCCATTAGCATATTGTTTGATAACTACAGCTGTGTAGTAAATTTTGATATCAGGAGATGTGAGGACTCCAGCTTTGTTTTTTTCAAGATTCTTTTAGCTTTTTTGGAGCCCCTTGCAATTCCATATGAGTTTGGGGATCTGGAAAAAAAATCTCTTGGACATTTGATAGGGAGAGCATTGAATTTGTAGATCATTTTGGGGATATTGCTGTCTTAATATTAAGTCTTCCAGTCCATGAGCGTGGTTGCCTTCTCATTTATTTAGATCCTCTTTAATTTCTTATAGCAATCTTTTATAGTTTTTATTGTAAAATATTTTACCTCTATAATTAAACATAAGTCTATATATCTTATTCTTTTAGATGCTGTTGAAAATGGAATTTCTCAATTTCCTTTTCAGATCATTCATTGCAGGTGTATAGAAATACAGATGATTTTTGTGTGTTGATCTTATACTTGCAACTTTGATGGATTTGTTTATTAGCTCTAGTAGCTTCCGTGTGGATTCTTTGTGACTATCTCTAATGTAGGAAACAATCTATTAATGTTCTACTACTTCTTTCTCTTCAATTTGGATGTCTTTTATTTCTTTTTATTTTCTAATTATTTCCCCCAGAACTTCCAGTATAATGTTGAATAGCTATGGTGAAAGTGGGCATCCTTTTCTTGTTCCTGATAGATAGTCTACTTTTAAGATACTTATTAAGTTGATGGGATTAGTATACTCATAATAAAATATATAAAAGAGCTTCCTCCCTCCCTCCATCTCTCTCTCTCTCTCCCTCCAACCCCACATCATGTGAAGCTATAACCACAAGAAGACAGCCATCTACATAACAGAAAGATGATGCTGTCCAGAACCTGACCATGCTGACACCATGATCTTGGACTTCCCAGCATCCAAAACTGTGAGAAATAAATTTCTGCTGTTTAAGCTACTTCGTCTATAAAATTTCTTGTTACAGTTCAACTCCTAGACAGATTACCATAAATCCTTGAAGACCTAATTACCTCAGTTCCTATTACCTGATACAACATGTCCAACTTTTAACAAAAAGCTATGCCAAAGACAAGAAAAAAACAGTCAGAAAAGACAAAATAAGCATCAGAACTAGATGCAGATATGAAACAGATGTTAGAATTATCAGGGAAGTATTTTTTAAAAAGCTTTTGATTAATATGTCAATGTTTCTAATGGAAAAAGTAGGCAATACGTAAGAAAAGATGGAGAATATAGGCAGAGGGAATTTTTTAAGGAGGTAAACTTATTTCATATGATAGATTAATGGTGAATACATGGCATCATGCTTTTGTTAAAACCAACAGAACTTTACAGTACAAGGAGTTATCCTAATGCATGAAAGTTAAAAATCATTTAGGAGGTTACAATAAAATGCAGAACATAGCCAAACAAATTACAAATGTATGAGACAGCCTCACTACTGCAATGGAAGTTTACAGGTAATCAGTGGGAGCAAACTGGAATAATCAATGTGGTAATGGACTAGACATGGAGATGAAAGGATAAACTCATGTTCAGCTTAATGTAGATACAAACGATTATACATAAACATTTTTAATTCTCTTTTTTTTTAAAAAATGAATTATAGTTGATTTATACTATTGTGTTAGTTTCAGGTGTACAGCAAAGTGACCCAGATATATATGTAAGTATATACATATATTCTTTTCCACATTCTTTTCCATTCTAGGTGATTATAAGCTATTGAATATAGTACTCTGTGCCAGACAGCAAATCCTTTTTGTTTTTATATAGTGGCGCATCTGTTAACCCCATACTCCTAATTTATCCCCCCACGTGGTAACCATAAATTTGTTTTCCATGTCTGTGAGTCTGTTTCTGTCTTGTAAATAAGTTCATTTGTATTATTTTTAGACTCCACATATAAGCGATACGTAGCATTTGTCTTTCTCTGTCTGACTTGACTTAGTTTGATAATCTTTGAGTCCAACCATGTTTCTACAAATGGCAATATTTCATTATTTTTATGGCTGAGTAATATTCCATTTTGTGTGTGTGTGTGTGTGCGCGCGCACACACCACAGGATTAATCTCCCAAAATATACAAATAGCTAATACAGCCTAGTATCAGAAAAACAAACAACTCAATCAAAAAATGAGCCAAAGACCTAAATAGACATTTTTTGCAGAGAAGACATACAGACAGCCAACAGGCATATTAAAAGATGTTCAACATCGCTAATTATTAAGAGAAATGCAAGTCAAAACTACAGTGAGGTATCACCTCACATTAGTCAAAATGGCCATCATTAAAAAGTCTACAAATAATAAATGCTAGAGAAGCTGTTGAAAAAAGGGAAGCCTACTCCACCTTTAGTGGGACTGTAAACTGGTACAGCCCACTGTGGGAAACAGAATGGACATTTCTTAAAAAACTAAAAATAGAGTTACCGTATGATCCAGCAATCCTATTCCTGGGCATACATCCAGAGAAGATGAGAACTCTTAATTTGAAAAGATACATGCAGCCCAGTGTTCATAGCAACACTATTTACAATAGCCAAGACATGGAAGCAATTAAGTGTCCACCAACAAATGAATGGGATATATATTTAGAGTTATACTATATGCATGGGTTAGCATACATAATAATATGTAATTATACAATGTATGTTTTATATAATATATAATGTATGTTGTATATAAAATATATAATTTTTTTTTTTTTGCTCTGACAACTGAGAGGTGCTAGAAACAATGACGCTCCAATAGCAAGGCATTCACCTAGTGTCTGGATATTGGTTGCCTTCTCCAATAAAAGGAATCAAGACTCCTGAGACAAATGACCAATTCTACAAGATGACTCTGGAGCATCGTGTAGTGCCAGAAAGGGGTCACACAATTCCTCTGCATTGTGTGCCAAGGGGCAGCCGTTTTCTCCAGGATTAAGCCAGAGGGAGCACTTGTTCCCTAGTGCCCAGAGAAAGAACTAGACCCCACACCCAAGCAAAGTCCATGGGTCTTTTTCTTGCTCTCTGAACTGACTTTTGGCAACGATTTTCTTACTTCTCTCCTAGCAGCATGACCTAACTTTCCACCCTTCTTTGGCTCCCCTTAGAAGCTCCCACTAAGCCATCTGTTGAGGTCGGGCCTCTGAATATGTTTCAGATTTTATAGCTGAGCACTGGGATATCATGCTCTCATTCCTGGCTCAGTCCACAAGGGATGTGAGGAGCCAGCCTCTCTGACTTACATGTAAGATGAAAATAACAGTATGTTGGGCAGAGCCTGTGAAAGACCATAATAACGAGCCTCCTTGAATGAACTATGAATAAGTAAATGCCTATTAGTGTTTTGTGCATCGACACATGTCCTTACACAGAATAATCTTACAAGGAAGAGAAAATTTCCATTCTGAGGCCCAAAGCCCATTGTGAAGTACATACACACAAACTTTCTAACCACTTTTCCTACCATGTGATTTTAGAGTTACGGGTACAAAATTTTAGGATTTTTACTTTGCAGGTGAGGAAACTGCAGACACATTATACCAAGATTTTATAAAAAAAATCTTATGTACGCGAGATGAAAAACCTTTTTGTGGCTTAGAAGAATTATTTTGTGTTTTAAAAGTCTTAATAAACATTGGCTTTTAATAAAACCTTGTTGTAAAGCCTTTTGATTAGAAATGGTCTAGAGCAGCTGGGTATCTCTACAGTTAGGCAAGGGAAAGAATCACTTTTCCTTCACTCCCCTCCCATTCTCTTATTGATTAGAAAGCATGGGGAGTTGAAAACTGAACCCACTGTGGCATTTGGGTCATTCTATAAAAAAGATGATACATCAGATTCCAAACTTCCAACACAGGTGTATTAAAGGATGATTCTTTACATTGAAGATAAATTATCTGCCTTACAACACTGATCATTCCAGGGCTTAATCGTTTAACAGTCTATCTAGTATATAAAAACGAGCTATATCAAAAAATTCTATGTGGGCTGTATGACTCAACTGAGAAGGGAAGTACACTAGGACCTGGTTGTAAATATAAACATTAAGAAATTCAGGAGTTCCTGTCGTGGCACAGTGGTTAATGAATCCGACTAGGAACCATGAGGCTGCAGGTTCCATCCCTGGCCTTGCTCAGTGGGTTAAGGATCCGGCGTTGCCGTGAGCTGTGGTGTAGGTCACAGATGCGGCTCGGATCCCGCGTTGCTGTGGCTGTGGTGTAGACTGGCAGCTGCAGCTGCAGCTCTGATTAGACCCCTAGCCTGGGAACCTCCATATGCCACGGGTGTGGTCCTAGAAAAAAGACCAGGAAAAAAAAAAAAGGGAAAGAAATTTATTAACCCTCCTATGATGCAAATTCTCTTTCAATTTATTTGTCTCCTTAAAGTTTAATTATTTAAAAAAATATTTGAAATGTTCGTTCTGCAAGTCATACTGTAATCTTGTGTGGTGTTAGGAAAGAAAGACATGGTACTATGATTTCAGCAAAGTGTATTTCCGAGCCATAGAATAAGCTGAAATCCATATTTTACTGTCAACAGAATTAAGCAGACACATGATCTTGCTGCATAAAAACTCTTTCCTCAGACCCTTGTCATCAAACTGTCATAAGAATTGTTTCATGCCATTCTGGGTCAAGACAATTACTATAGGTTTTTTTCTGAACTTTGAAGAACTAACCATATTATAAACCTATCAAATTGCACTTACATTATCAGGAACATTTCTCAGACGTTCGGTACGTGGAAGAAACTTCTAGAAGTCCGTTGGTTCAGAGAAGAAGGTCAGTACTCTGCTGGACATCTCTCTTCCGTTCTCTTTCCCATTAGAGGTTTCTGGTGGAGCCCCATTCTCCAACAGTTATAGATGAACAAAGTTTTTGGCAACAGAACCCATCCCACACAAGGCATTTTCTTAAGACTCTAGTGTTAAAATGATTAGTGGGTGGACCATTCGGCCTTCAACAAATGACAAAGAAATATAACGGATTTAAAAGTACTTTCAGTTTTGTTGCATATGGCCACTTCTTTTTTTTTTTTATTATAGTTGATTTACAGCATTGTACCAATTTCTGCTGTACAGCCAAGTGACCCAGTGATACATATAATATACATTCTTCTTCTCATGTTATCTTCCATCATGTTCTATCACAAGACATGGGATACAGTTTCCTGTGCTATACAGTAGGATATATGTCCACTCTTGACCCTTTAGATACATAGAAAAAGAAACTTTATGTTAGTTCCGGTATTTCAAGATAAAAGTTCTGAGGACGCTTCCTGTACTGGACTTCCTGTTTGGGGCAGCAGCCTGATAAGGTGCAGTTTTATTAAAATAAGGCAGGCCTGGAGGTCCTGTCATGGCTCAGTGGTTAATGAATCCAACTAGGAACCATGAGGTTGCAGGTTCGATCCCTGGCCTTGCTCAGTGGGTTAGGAATCCAGCGTTGCCATGAGCTGCGGTGTAGGTCGCAGAAGCAGCTCGGATCTGGTGTTGCTGTGGCTGTGGCGTAGGGTGGCAGCGATAGCTCCGATTAGACCCCTAGACTGGGAACCTCCATATGCCGTGGGTACAGCCCTAGAAAAAGACAAAAAGACCAAAATAAACAAATAATAAGGCAGGCCTGCATGGCACAATCCAAACTCTCCCCCCTCCTTCTATATTATCGACAACATGTACGACAGGATTCCTGTTGAGCCACTTCATTTTTGCCAGTGATTATTTCTCATGCCTTCCTAGTAAGTTATCAGTATTATTACTTTTGTTTTCACTATTATTCAATTGCATTTATATGTTTGGAACAGGAAACAGGACATTGCAAACACATTTAACCAGGTCTTGGTTGGGGGGTCAGAAGTGTGTTGCAGGTCCCACACAGGTTTGCAGACAGCTGGTGCCCCAGATGGAAGTAATAACAACTCCACTCTTGTTTTTGTAACTGCATTATGGAAGATGTTTGCTTGTTTCCTCCTCAGTGAGTTTAATTCACACCAATATTTTAAGGAAGATTAGAAAAAAAAAATAAGGAATGAAAGAAAACATTTCTGACAGCACAGAGCTAGGTTTTCAGGCTCCCATCACACAAAAAAAAATCCGAGATAATTATACCGTCTAACAGATCTTTAAGGCTACTTCTGTGAATCAAATCAACTATGTATTATTTTCTGTGCTGAAGCTCAATATGCACCACAAAAAAATTGCTGTATTTTTAGCCCAGCTCTATAGCTCTATCGTTTTGTTTTTCCTCTAAAATGACTTTCCCCAATGAAATAATTTTTGTAAAACCAGCTGAGAGTCAAGCAACATCATAGAGCTGCTTTTTTTTTCAATGTCATGATTCAGCCTCACTTGAAATATTGACATTAAGATATGCCCTGCATAGATCTAGACAAAACTCTAATTCAAAAGATACATGTACTCTAATGTTCTGTTCACACAGCACTCTTTACAGTAGCCAAAACATGGAAGCACCTAAATATCTGTCAACAAATGAATGGGTAAAGGAGACATGGTACATATACACAATAGAATACTACTCAGTCATAAAAACATGAAGTAATTCTGTCTGCAGCAACATGGATGCAACTAGAGATTATCATACTAAGTGAAGTGAGTCAGACAAAAACAAATGTCCTGTGATACCACTGATGTGTGGAATCTAAAAAAAATGATACAAATGAACTTATACACAAAACAGAAACAGACTTACAGGCAGAGAGAACAGACTTGTGGTTGCCAAGGGGAAGGAGGGTGTGGGAAGGGTGGATTGAGAGTTTGGGGTTAGCAGATGCAAACTATTATATGTAGAATGGATAAAGAAAGTCCTGCTGTATAGCACAGGGAACTATATTCAATATCCTGTGATAAACAATAATGGAAAAGAAAATGAAAAAGAATATATATATATATATATATATATATATATATAATATGTACAGAAGAAATTAATGCAGCACTATAAACCAACTATGCTTTAATAAAAAATTTTTAAAAGGTAGCCTAGCTATTGCATCACCAACCCTTTCTAACAGCTATGCTAAGAAGTAATTGTGTTATTTTATTTCTTCTTCTCTGAGATTATTTTCAATGATGTTGTCCAAATTTGCTGGGTGAACAAGTCAGGGACTCACATGCAGACTGTCAGCTCTTGACCAAAAGGGGTCCTCAAGGGAAGTCACAAAAGCACAGATCCAAAGCTCGACAAGGCCTAGAGTCACTGTAGAGTCATCTCCATCTGGAGAGCTTTAGCTAAGGGCAGAGCCAGGTTTGAACTCAGGACTAACAATCCAGCATTCCTGACGAATAGGCCACCAATAGCAAGTGCCAAGAGCACCGGGGGGGGGGGGGGGGGTTGTCTTTTTTGTTGACTCACGTGTCCTTAGCCTCCAAAAGAGTGCTTGGCCCAGAGTGGGCACTCAATAAATATTTACTGAATATCAGCTTCTTGATCGTGGCCGTAAGCCAGAGAATCAGACTTGACTTTCTCATGTGGCCCTACAGTACCAGGGTTGGCAGCATGAGTTAGCCAAAAGGGCATCCATATCTAGCTCTTAACTGGGTCACTTATTTATCTCAGCCAAGTATTTTATCAGATGTATTTCCAAGAGCAAATAAGTCCTAAGCCTAAGCTTCCTCATCTGTAAACTGGGATAATATTGGACCTACCTATTTCATATGGTTTAATGCCTAACAATTTAGATAGTGCCTGACAAACTCTCAAGTGGGGTAGGATATTGTTACTATTAGCAAGTGGACTCTGAGATGTAACCATTTTATTACCGCAGAAAAGCTTAAGGAGGAACTCTGTGACAGAAGCAAACTCTCCAATGTGATGAAAAGCCCTGGCCCAGGGTATGCTGGGAACTGTGACCTGGACCACTCCTGAGTGCCAGGCAACCAGTGTACCCCATAATGAGACACAGCGTGGGGTGGTGGAGCTGGGTGGGGGAAGCAGTCAAGAGGCCAGGATTGGGCAGAAGTGCAAGTTAAATATGAGCTGCAGGATATATTCATGATAACCCATCCAGATAGTGGATTAAAATGCAGTGTTGAGAATTCTGGTGGACATGGTTGTCAGTATCCAGAGAATTCTAGGTCATTGGTAGGCAAATCCACTCCTTGAACTAGGTACAGAGATTCAGAAACCAGGGCTAGCTCTAAGGGGAGGGAGCTGGCAGATCCTAGGAGAGAGGGCGGAAATTAGGGCCCCATAGGTGCCAGGATGCAGAGGTAGCAGAGGCAGAAGTACCAAATGGGCAGACTTGTCTCATGCTGGGACAGAGGAAGAAGACCACAACTAGTCCTCATGGGACATCCAGGGCTTTGTCCATACCAGGTGCCTAGACATCACATGTTCATAATGTATCAGCAGATCTAGGTGGTCTAAACCCACAGGCCCCAGATAGCATTGTTGGTAGCTTGGGTGGGAAGGTCTGAATTCTCTGATAATTAGCACTAGATCCGGATAACATTAAGAAAGCCATTTAAAAAAAATTCAAAAGATATTGCTTTTGCTATGAAGTGACAGGAGAAAACAGCTATGGACTGAACATGGATGTACTTTGTGACAACTTAAGGCACAGTATTACAAGGCAAAGTTCTGAAGGCATATCCACAATTTTCCAAGCGTCTATTCAAAATGAAAAAACCATCAAGCAGCCAAGGCCATAGCTACAGACCAAGGAATAATGCTTATTGTACACATTGTTCTGCCCTTTTGTGTCACCTTGTCCGTAACTACCCCGCTGATGGTTGCAAAGGGAGATGAGGGACAATAGCATGGTTCATGGCTGTTCCCCAAGACCTCCTTCTCATCACTCTCACCATCCAGTTATCCCAGGATCCTTACACTTGACTTCCCATTCCAGCTCTCTCATCCTTCAGTGTCGACAGCTGTTTTCCCGGCTTGACCTCAGCGCATTCCAAAGACTCTGGCCTTCTTGGCCTCAAGCCCCATCCACCCCTGGGCATCTCAGAATGTTTGCTCAAGCTCTGACCCTAGGACCAGACACCGGCCTCCATCAGCCTGACCAGCACCCAGCTGGACCCACCAGGCCACCCAAAGAGGGAAACCTTGCAATCAGCTTGCTCTGTACCAAAGCCTCTCTACTGGGTCCTGCAGCCACTGCCATGAGAGCCCTTAGGGAAAGCTCAGAACCTGTAGGAGAGCTGGCCGTACAGAGGTGGAAGAAAATAGCAAGCTTAGTGGAGACCCTGAGCCAGGAACAGCCCCCCAGGCCCAGACCTGCCCACCCCCATTTACTTTTTAGTTTTCACTTTCACTTTTTAATTTTCTTTTCAGAATCATCCCTATGAAATATGCAAATAATTCATTGAAAGTTAGGAAATTTTCAATCATTCACGTTCCACGGTCAAGTAGTTTGACGCGGTTGCTTTCCTCCCAATACCTAGCACAGAGCAGTTGGAAGGGTAAATATGCCGTCTGATGGGCTACGAGGAGCAAAGTCAGTCATATAATTGATGACCTTTGGAGGCCTGGAGAAACTCTTAAAATAAATGGTGCCACCAGGGGAAGGGAGAAAGGTTAGAGGAGCTCTAAAGATACCTGAGACCGGGCCTCAGGTACAGCAGGAGGCAGATGAGAGACATAAGAAAGAGGAAAACAAAGGCTCTCTCTTGTCGCTGCTCCCCCAGGTTTCACTTAGGACCAGCTATGGGTCAAGAAGGAAGGGAAAGATTCTTCCTTACTTTCAGTTCACTTCCTGTTCTTGAGATCAAAGCCTAGACTGGTAGAATTATTTTCATTTATAAGTGGATTTTCTTCTTCTTTTTTTTAACTAAAAAAATGGAATTTCCATGTGGTACACCAGGTTAAGGATCTGGCATTGTCACTGCAGTGGCTCTGGTCGCTGCTGTGGCTCAGGTTCAGTCCCTGGCCTGGGAGCTTCTATAGGCCATGGGTACACCCCTACCCCACCCCCAAAATGGAGCAGAAAATATTTCCAATGGTTCAAAAATCAAAAGGTACAAAAGGCACCTTCGGATGCCACTTCCAGATGACTAGGGATCCTTCTAGGGCTGAATAATCCATATACAAATAAGTAAACACTCACACATACTCTCTTTGTTTAAGGTATTTTTTAGATATTATTTTAAGATAATAGTTCAGGAACATTGTTATATTGGCCATAGGCCCTGCCTGGGAACCTGACTACCATGTATAACATTTTCTTCCCCCTGAAAGAAACTGTGTCCTCAGGGCCACATAATCAACCTAAAGGTACATTTCTAGAACCAAGCACATTCATAAGTTGGAGACTTCCTATTTAGATCTGTATTAAGTGGTGCTGAATAAGCAAAAATATAAAGAATGAGGCCATGAAAAGTGAAAAGGGCCTGTGTATGCCAGATTAAAGCTTTCCCTGATTTTTTTTTTCCTCTCCAAAGTACCTTCAAGATGGGCTTTTAGAAGTCAACATTTACTGGGCTAAGAGCTGCCGAGTAATGAGAGTGGGAAGGAACTTTCTCATGTTATCAGTATTCTCCTTCCTCCCGCTAAATAGCGGAGATCTCGATCCAAGGTGTTCAAAGGCTGTTCTCAAAAACCTTTTCCTCACAGCCGTCAACAGTTTCTGCATCCATGGATGGAAATCCATTGATTCCAGGCTTTCATATGGGAAATACCTTAACAGAATCAGGGGCCAAATGTGTGGATTTTGTTCATGTCATTAGCTGGCACAAAGTTTGTGTGGGTTATGTCTGCATGACCAGGTGAAGCAAGTGTCAGTGTGATAGGATCACTTCCAGAAACACTAAGACCACGTTGTGTTTGCAAATCATCCACCCTCCTAGTTTTGAAAGAATATCCAATCAGGGGGCCTTGTGATAACTTACCACACACACATATAACCACATATTTATTACTAAGCCTGTGTATGGACTTCAATAAACATCATTGAAAGGGTGAACTTTTAGATTTCTCACCAATCAGGGCAAGAAGTGCAATAATAAAGGGGAAGCCATTAAATTCCCCCTTTGAAATTGATCAAACTTAAATCAACTCTTCCTTTCTTGACCAGAATCTATAGTTCAATTAGATTTGGTGCAAAAAGGAAACCTTGGTATCATAGATTGATGATTGCATGCATGTTTTTCTATCCTAGTAGATTTCTAAGTTTCTTGAAGGCAAGGCTGCTAGATCTTTCAGAGAGACAGTGAGAGAGAGATACAAGACACTCAGACTTAAATATCGTACCGTATCACTATTATTATTCTTCACAGTGCTTAGAAGACAGATTTGCACATGGTAGTTTTTACCAAGTCACTTGTTCAACTGCATTAGAGATCATTTCAACATATCAATGTATAAATTTAGAGAATACATACACAGCACCAACCAGGTGTTAACCCTTCTTCCAAGTACTTTACAAATAATGACTTATTGGCTGGGCAGCCGAATCATGTATATAAAAACATGCTCAGATAGTAATCTCCCTTTAGAATTTTAGATCATCATGGTACCTTCATTCATAGGGTCACAATCTGAACTTGATGGCAATCAGAATAACGTTCTGTATATACAGCTCTTCCTTGACTATAAAAGCAGTACATTTACAAGTGAAAAATTAGGAAAGGACCTAAGGTACAAAAAAAAAAGGATAATAAAATCACCCTTCATGGAGGGAACTCCCACATTTTTCATTGGACAGATATTATGAATATCTCTAAAATAGCTGTCTGTAATTTTTGCTCATTCTATCAAAATAACCTCCCCAACCCTCAGTCATTCTCTATCCTGTCATCCTATGCTATTCCTGACATTGCATTCATCACTATCTAAGATTATCTCATTTATTTCATTTTTTTCCCTTTTTATGGCCGCACCTTTGGCAGATGGAAATTCCCAGGCTAGGGGTTGAATCCGCTGCAGGCATACGCCACAGCCATGGCAACACTGGATCCGAGCTGCATCTATGACCCATGCCTCAGCTTGCAGCATCACCGGATCCTTAACCCACTGAGCCACAACAGGAACTCCTTATTTAGTTTTAATTTCTTCTTTATCTCCTGCTACTAGAATTGAACTCCAGTGAATGTCCCCAGTTCTGGGTATGTAGTTGATGCTCAATAAATGTTCCTTATCGGAACTGATCTTCTCTCTTGCTTGTGGTGAAGATGATTGCGATCAATTCAGCATGATAACTTCGAGCTTTGTGTTTTGGGTGTAGGTGCAGCATCTGACATTATTTTACTCAACATGGAAAAAAGTTAGAACTGGGGCTAAATTTATCTGAAGAAATAAATACCGATGAAATTAGTTATGATAATTTTGCAAAAAAAAGTTTTCAAAATGCCTCTGACGTCTTGTTCACCAAGGGTTTTAATGGATTAATCCTTTCCCTCCTGCTGAGACTTGACAACACAAATCTTAAGTGAGAACATATTTAACAAGGTCAATAGAAAATGTGTCATCCTCACCTGTCCTATGAAGCCAAAGTTTTGATATTTCCCCAAATGCTTATTTGACAGAACAGCATCATTAGGTATAAAAAATTCAACAAGCCAAAGGAATTCAGAAGACTATGGGAAAATATAAATAGAGGCATCCATTTAACAATAATTAGTTTCCAGAAAGACTCCTTACCATGGCCCTAGGACATATTGGAACCCAAAGAAAAGGGCCTGGTTTGGTTTATGGACTTTTTTAAGGAACTATAATAGCATCTTATTTATCTACTTCGCAGGTAGATAAGATGCTATTATTGTTCCCATATTGCGGAGTTGAAATCGTACGGCTCAATAAATGTTCAATAAGCACCTATTGTTTGCCCAGGTCAAAGCTACATAAACCATGCCTAAGAAAGAAATTGGAGTTTGGTTTATAGGAGCTTTAGATATAATTTGGGAAATTAAAAGAAAATGTTTCAAGCAATGAGAAGAAAGAGAACAAAAGCAAGTGGCACTCATTTGTTAAGGATGTCAGAGCTTAGGGCTGGGAGGCTGGGAGCAGGTGCAGGGGTAGCCAGCATGGAGAAATGGCATGTCCAAAGGTGAGAGGGAAGCAGGGAAGGTCACAGTAACAATGACAATTGCAGTATCACCTCACGTGGACTGAATGCTTCCCCTTGGCAAGTACCATGCTAACTAAGTGCTTTGCATAAACCCACTGAATCCTCACAACAACCCTATGAAATTGCTCCTGCTATAATCCCCATCTTGCAGATGAGGAAACTGACCTGCAGGATAAGAAAGCTGGCAAGTCTTACAGCTGATAGGATTAGAGAAAGAACGACACAGCTAGTCATGACCAGAACCTGGCCTGGAAACAAACGCTGGAGAGAGACCCTGGCCCAGCTGGAGGAATAGGTTCCAATTGAAGAGAGTAAGGATTAAGCCCGAATGATGAGACCATCCCAGGTACATAGAACTTTGAGTCTTCATTTGGGTTGAGTCCTATAGTCCTATAGGCCAGCAGTTCTCCAAGTCCTTGGCTTTACGATCCCTGAAGAGTCTTAACAATTATTGAGAACCCCAAAGAGCTTTTGTTTATATGGGTTATATTTATTGATATTTAGCATATAGAAGTTAAAACCAAGGTATTCTTAAAATATTGGTATTTTATATTAAATGACAATGATAAACCCATTACGTACAACATGAACAACACTTTAATGAAGAATAACTGTATTTCCCAAAAACCAAAAAAATTTAGTGGGAAAAGTAATATGTATATTCAAATTTCTTTTGCATCAGACTTAATAAAAGGCAGCTGGATTCTCATATCTGCTTCTGCAAATAATCTGCTTTGATATGTTGTTATGGTTGAAGCATATGAATTGTCTGCTCTAACTCAGATATGTAGTTGGTAAAAGGAGCAGTAGCTTATAGCCTTTTTTAGATAATTATGGATAATCCTTGATACTATGGTAAAGCTTGAAGATTTGTAGTTTCCTTCCTCTCTTGATTGTTAAGGTATTATTTATATACATTATTATATTCATTTAGCATATTTTTGAGATTCATCCATGTTGCATATATTATTTCTGTGTTCTTTTTATTAAGTAGTATTCCATTGTATAGATATACCACAATTAGTTTATATTTTCACCAATCACTGAATATTTGAGTCACTTCCAGTTTAGGGCTATAAACAATAATGCTACTATGAGCTTTGACATAGGCACTTTTTTTTTTTGACTGTTCCCAGGCCAAGGATCAAACACTTGCCACTGTGGTCACCCAAGCCACTGCAGTGACAATGCCAGATCCTTAACTCACTGCACCACAGGGGAACTCCAACATATGCATTTTTATGTAGATGTTTACTTTCATTCACTTAGGTAAATAATTGCAGGTGGAATTAATGGATCATATTATCAATATATGTTTAATTTTATTAAATGCCGACATACCATTTCCTAAAGTGGCTGTACCATTTAACACTCCAACCTACAACCCATGAGCTCTCCAAATGCTCCACATCCTTGCTAATACCTGGTATTATCAATCTTTATTATGTTATCTATTCAAGTAGCTTTGTAGTGATTTCTCATTTGCATTGTGGGGCTTTTTTTTTTTTGGCCTTTTTATAGCCATCAATCTTTATTATGTTATCTATTCTGGTATGTTTGTAGTGATTTTTCATTTGCATTTGTGGGTTTTTTTGGGTTGTTGTTGTTGGTTTTTTTTTTTTTTTTTTGGTCTTTTTAAGGCTGCACCCACAGCATATGGAGGTTTCCAGGCTAGGGGTCGAATTAGAACTGCAGCTGCTGGCCTACACTACAGCCACAGCAACTCGAGATCCAAGCCATATCTGCGACCTACACCACAGCTCACGGCAACACTGGATCCTTAACCCACTGAGTGAGACCAGGGATCGAACCTGCATCCTCACGGGTACTAGTCGGGTCTGTTAACCACTGAGCCATGACGGGAACTCCTCATCTGCATTACGGTTTTAATTTGCATTTCTTTTATGACTATTGATGTTGAACATATTTACATATACTTACTGACTATCTTCTTTTGTGAAGTTTCTATTCCATTCTTTTGCCCATGTTTTAGTTGGGTTATGTGTTTTATTATAGAGTTGTAAGAGTTTTTTGGATTTTTTGGTTTTTTATTCTGGATACCAAGCATTTGCTGGATAGCTTGTGAATATTTTTTCCCAGTCTGTGACTTTCCTTTTTGTTTTCTTGGAATTATATCTTTCAAAAAAGAGAAATTGTTAATCTGGATGTAACCCATTTCATCAATTTTTTTCTTTTATAGTATTTTTTTTTATTTTGGTGTCCAGTTTAAGAAATGTTAGCCTGTGCCAATACCACAAAGATTTTGTCCTATATTTTTCCTAGAAGTTTAATCATTGAGCCCTTACTTTTAGATCCGTGATTTGTTTTGAGTTAATATTTATGTGTGGTATGAAATAATGGTTGAAATCAGGTAATAGGAGTCCTGCAGTTTGGGTCTTCTTTTTCTAAATTGTTTTAGCTATTTTAGGTCCTTGGGTTTTCCATGTAAACTTTAAAATAAAGTTATTAATTTCTTCAGAAAAGCTTAGTAAAGTTATGGTTAGGATTGCATCAAATCGGTAAATCGCTGTCTTAACAGTATTGAATCTCCCAATGCAGAGGTCAGCAAACTAGGGTCTGTGACCCAAGTCTAGCCTGTTCGTGTATGCCCTGAAGGTAAGAATGAGTCTTACATTTCGGAAAGGTTGTAAAACAAAACCAAACAAAGAAGAATATTCCACAGAGGACTGTGCAGCCTGCAAAGCCACCAATATTTATTTATTTATTATGTATGTATTTATTTATTCCTCTTTTAAAGGTTTTGTAGTTTTCCATGCACAGGTCTCACACAGTCTTTCATGAAATGTACACCTAAGCCTTTATTCTTGTGGACCACTGCACTTCAGAATCATTGCTCGAAGTAGTTGGAGGGGCAGAGAGCACTAGGAGTTAACGTTCCTTTTTTTTTAAGGGGTCAGATTACATGGTGAAAATGTAAAATTATTGTCATGACACTGGGGAAGGACCCAGAGAGGCTAGAAGCAGAGAAAACCAGAGGAATCTACAATATTTAAAAAGGAGAGGTTCTAGAGACATGGGGTAGAGTAGTAAGAGAAAAAAGGGGAGTAAATTCAAACAGCATTTCAAAGGGAGGAAAAGCAGGATTGGTAATGGATTGGATAAAGAGGATGAAAGAGAGGGAAGAGTCAAAGACAACTTCAAGGTTTCAAGCCTGTGATGTTAAATGGCTCGTCCATGGTGATTTTTATTTGGTTTACTTTTATCATCTGGATGCACAAATGGGATTTCCCCACATCTAGCTATTGTAGCTCCCGACATTCAGACTTACCATTGAAATTACCTGCTATCTCTTCACACCCTGTTAGTGAACAGGTAGTATTTTGATGGATGTTACATGATCAGAGAAATCCCGGGTCTTGGTGGCATATGCAGCATCGCTCTCTCTAAATCCTTGTTTTAATTAATTATCCCTTCATATTCGAAATCTTTTTAGCTGGGTGGTAACCCTAAGAGAATGTTATTTTTGCCACCTTGTTTGTTTGGAAATCATTAGCCTTTTAAGACATTTATATTATTTATGACACCTAAATTTGTTTTTTTTTTCTCTTTCCATCTTTTGCCTTTCTTTTGAAGTCACACTATTAAACCTCCTTAAAAATATTTATGTGTGTTTAGTTAACAAAAGCTCCTGTAAGTTGAATCCATGCTGGGAAAAGGTTCAGGTAAGCTCTCTATATAAGCTTACAGACAATTGTGTAAATCTTCAGCCATTAAAGAGAAAGGAGAAAAAAGCCACCCTCATTACACTGCTGTCATTTACTCTTCATCTCCTGTCCTCTTTAGCAGCATTAAGATGGGATGTAAATTTGCCAGTTAATGCTGTTAGAAAATGGATGGTTCAAGAAGGGCAGGAATTAGAGATCAGTATTAGGTGCAGATAAGCTCCTTTCCCTCCGCAGTGGCGGCTGTTTAACATTCATGGGAAAATCATCATCAAACAGCGTTATCACAGCTCTGTTGATGGCTGAGGAACTTCATCACTATGATAATTTTTTTTATAGCTGTGAGCCAAAAAGCTCCCTTTTATTTCTGCTGTCTAGAGCTGTGATAGAAGCTCGTTGGTATGGGGAGGATACAGCCAACCCTGGGCATCTCGACTGGGCTTGATTTCTTCCTGCCCCCCTCTGCTCTCTCCTTGTGCATGTTGCACTAAACAGTCCTACTGATAATATATATATATATATATATATATATATATGTATATATACACACACATATATGTATATGGAAGTCCTCCAACAATCCTTCAAAGCATAACAGATATTTTTATGATCAGTAATTCAAAGTTTGACAAGTGATGCCATTTTGTAATGAAACTGTCATCCATTTTATTGTGAGCAAAATGCTAACTTGATAAATGGCCCATGGAACGGGAGGAGAGCCATGGGGTGGAAGCAGGCCAGCGGCGGGGGAGGCAAATGCCTGCCACTGAATACCTGGAAAGTAAACTCTTCAAAAGCCTCGGAGTAGCCCACCCCAACCTATTTCTCATCCATTGGCTGAGTCGTCAAAGCTCCTTGACTGTAATTATTCCTCTCTGAGTCCCTGGTAAAGTAAACCAGAGATGGGGGTCTTCTTCAGAAGCCCCTTGGGGGCTCAATTCTATTTTTTATTTATTTATTTATTTTGCATTTTTTAGGGCCGCACCCGGGGCATATGGAGGTTCCCAGGCTAGGGGTCGAATCGGAGCTACAACTGTCAGCCTACAGCACAGCTGCAGCAATGCAGGATCTGAGCTTCATCTGCCACCTACACCACAGTTCATGGCAACACCAGATCCTTAACCCACTGAGCGAGGCCAGGGATCGAACCCCCAACCTCATGGTTCCTAGTCAGATTTGTTTCCACTGTGCCACAGCAGGAACTCTGTATTTTTATCTTTAGAGTGTTTGGGGACAACATGGGTTGTGTTATGTTAAACTTACTGAATCTGCTTTTGAACACACAATCTTTGCAGATGATATTTCCCTACTATATTTAGACATCTTGAAGTATATGAAAGATAAAGTTGCAGTTGTCACTTGTGGCATATATACAGGACAAAGGTGTGAGGTATTCTTCTGAGGTAGATAAGGAAACTAGCATTCAAAGAAAATTTAAATTTATTAAGGTGCTCAAACTTCTGCCTCTTTGCCGCTTTGACCTCATTTTGGGGAGGCTTAACAGCTCAAGTGGCTTCCTCCTTTCAGAAGGCAGCTAGAAAGCAGGGTGTGAAAAGCAATTTTGTAGTCTGGACAGAAAGGTACTCTGACTTAACTGATTGGGATTTGAATTCAGGATTGATTTAACTCCTGCAATAAGTTACTTTCAACCCCAGCTCGTTCCCTTTCTTTCCCCTAGAAGCCGACTTCCAGTCCTGCCATGATGGGCAGAATTATGCTTGGAGTTTGGAGATAAGGACTTTTTGTCTACCCAGCTCGGCTTAGACGACCAAACTCATTTCCCAGAAGACTTGAGTTTGAATCCAGTTAGGATCCCAGAGGTGAGAGGCTAGCGCCTTATCATTTAAGTATAGCTATTTAAACATAAGTTTAAAAGAGATATTGCAGAATGGAGGGGAGACGTTGTTCCTCTAAGGATAATCTTGGGAAAAACTGGCTGGCTGTTCCCTAAAGATCAGATACCCCTCTCCATCCCTAAATAGCTTTGCGACCCCCCCCCCCGCCCCAACTTGTTAAGATCAAGAGCTAAAGGATGCTCCCTTGTACCATGATTTTCTGTTCCATGTTTGTTTAAAATAAAAAGAAGAAGAAGGAGTTCTCGTCGTGGCTCTGCAGTAACAAGCCTGACTAGTATCCATTAGGATGTGGGTTCAATCCCTGGCCACTGCTTAGTGGATTAAGGGTTTGGCATTGCCGTGAGCCTCTGTTTAGGTCAAAGACATGGCTCGGATCTAGCGTTGCTATGGCTGTGGTGTAGCCCGGCAGCTGCAGCTCCAATTGAACCCCTAGCTTGGGAACTTCCATAGGTCGCAGGTGCAGCCCTAAAAAGCAAAAAGAAAAGGAAGGAGAAATATCTGAGGAAGTGTTTAACTTTATTGAGCACACTTCATGAACTGACTATAGGTTTGTCTTAACTCTGCCAGCTTCTCTTTATTGGTGAAAGCTATCACAGCCCTTGCGCTGTAAGGGAGCTACTGGGTATTTCTGATATTTGTTTTCTCACTGGACCCTTGAATTTCACAAGCCACAGATGGGCCCTGCCTTACTGCGGCGGCAGGGGGTAAGAGGCGCCTATTTAGTGATCCCAACATTAACCCCCTCTCTCTACATCCAAAGGCATCCCCAGTCTTTCTTGTCCTAGTTAATGGAAACTCCAGGACACTTAGCATTGTTTTTTACTTGTTTATTGCCTCCCTGGCTCTACTAATACTGTCAGCTCTATGAGGGCAGATACTTGTGTCCTTTTTCTCTGTGTTTCTTTTCGTTTTCTTTTCTCTTTTTTCCTTCTGCTCTACCTCCAGTGCCTAGAACAGAGCCTGACACATGGTAGGTGCTCAAGAAAGATTTGCAGAGAGTTCCCGTCATGGCTCAGTGGTTAACGAATCTGACTAGGAACCGCGAGGTTGCGGGTTCGATCCCTGGCCTTGCTCAGTGGGTTAAGGATCCGGCGTTGCCGTGAGCTGTGGCGTAGATTGCAGACATGGCTCGGATCCTGCTTTGCTGTGGCTGTGGCATAGGCCGGCAGCTACAGCTCCAACTGGACTTCTAGCCTGGGAACCTCCATATGCCATAGCTGTGGCCCTAGAAAAGGCAAAAAGACAAAAAAAAAAAAAAAGAGAGAGAGAGAGATTTGTGGAATGGATGCATTCTTGTCTGCAGCCAAAGCTGAAAGAGCTTCCTGGTATTGTAGGACAAAACTTAAGGGCCTCAGCCTGGCTGGTAGAGAAATCCCAGGTGGAGCGGAGACTTTTGTAGGAAACAGAAGTGACCAAGAAAGCACCTTTGCTTCCTAGGTGCATGAAAGAAATGAAATTGTGTTCAACTCTGAAGTGAGGCCTCAAGAAGCAGACCCAGAGACAGAGATGTTTTCCAGTGTCCTGCACTGGTACAAGTGGGGGGAGAAGGCCAGCGTGGGGTTGGGGGTGGAGGGGGACTTCTTGTTACCAGCAATTTCAGGAAACAATGTTTATTGTCCACAGCCATTCCCAGCCCTTTCTTTCTGTGGAAATCCAGATCAGTGATTCTCCCTATGAGTTAGAAAGGCTGCATAACCGTGAGTCTTAAGGGAATTTATTCAGAGTAGATGCAAAAAGGGCTCCTGGAAAGACCAGCAGAAGGGAGCAGAGGCACTGGAAAGCCCAAAAGGAAGGAAGTCCAATCCCCAGAAGGGGTGGGGGCCATCACTGGGTCAACTCCCAAGGCCTGAGAGCAGCGCTTATGACCTAGAAAAAGGGGGCCAGCCACATTTAGCAACCACTGAAATCACACATTCTCTCATTTAGTTCATTTTGCAGTAACATCTACAAGAGACGGCTTTGAGTTCATAAGAACAAAAGACAACGATGATAATTTCCTTTGGCTCTTTTGCCAAAAGCCATCAGCAATTTTCTAGCTTCCTCCCTCCCTTTAAATCCACGCATCTATCTCATTATCTTGAATTGGCTTTATTTTTTCTTAGAAATGAAATAATCAATTAACCTTTTAGTAACTAGAACCTGTTACAGAGATATCTTGTAGTCACAGTTTGTAGGCTGTGACTCAGTTATTAATTAATGTATTTTTAACCTAATTTTTGGCTTTGGAGCTAAGAAGAGTTCATCTCATAAGAATTTCATTTTGACTTTCTTCGACATATCTGTGTGTGTGTGGTGTGTGTGTGTTCATGCACATGCATTTGGCAGAGCTACAGCATGGGTCGGTTTTGATGCAAACCCAAGTTTGTATAAATCTTTTTCTTTTCAAATGTCCTGTAGATATTAGGACTCCTTCTGGAAAGTGTGTAGACAATCTTAACTGCATCTGAGGTTATGTTAATTAAAAATGAAAATGACGGCGTTCCCACTGTGGCACAGTAGGTTAAGTATCCAACTGCAGCTGCTTGAGTTGCTGCAGAGGGGCTTGATTCCTGGCCCAGCACAATGGATTAAAGGATGCAGCATTGCTGCAGTTGCACTGTAGGTTGCAGCTCAGATTCCCCTGGCCCAAGAACTTCCATATGCCGTGGGTGCAGCCATTAAAAAAAAAAAAAAAGAGAGAGAGAGAGAATGATGAGCTACCTGTTTTCTCTCTGATAATGGCTTGGGAGCTCTCATCAGAATCTATTTATCAGCCCTTTGAATCAGATAAAAATCAAAAGATACTTCTGATACCACAGAAACCACTCCTCTGTCTCAAGGACATGGGGAGACAGGGGTTCTGATGGAAGTAGCTATTGGCTGGGAATGGTTGGTAGCATTTTGGGCCAAAAGTTGCTTTCCCAATGCCATTCCACTTGACCTGTTTCATCACCAGTTTCCTTTGCTATGCATTCTTTAGGAAGAGCATTGGCTTTAAGGATCGCAAGAATTCATGCTTGGGTCTTCATCATAGGGTCTCTAGCCCATCCTCTTTGCCCTGACCTTGTGTAAGCCTCGAATACCTCCACCTCCCACCGATACACAACAATGGTAACTGCTGAATACCGCTGAGGAATCTGCTTTCTTAGTACAAGGGGTGGATTTGCTCTAATCCGTTTATACTCTCTCACCTCCATTGACCCAACACACACCTGTGAGCTAGGTGACCAACTCACAGCTGTCCAGAAGCCATGGCGCAGCGATAAGCCAGTTCACCTATGTAGGGTCCATACTGAATGGTGGCGCTAAGTCAACTAGCCACAGACTCCAGAGGCCGCAGTGACATGTGAAAGCACACAGGTACTGCATCGCAGGGCTGCTGGTTCCCACACCTGTTACCTGGCAGACCCAGTATGTGATGCTTGATCAGAGTTCTGCCCTTCGCCCTGTGCCTCAATTAGTCCTAAACAAACCTGGCCATGAGAAGACATCCAAACCTATCTGTCACCTCTAACAATGCACAGAACAGATTCTCCATTTCCTTTGTTACTCTATGAATATTCTGCAGCTTCTCCAGGTTTTATTAAGAAGACTTTTCCTCGATTTCTCTTTGTTCTTCTCATCTAGTCTCTTAATGGAAGTTGCTAATTAAATTCCCATAGCCATTTTTTTTACAGTGTTTTGAATAGCAAAGTCTGTCAACTGCAGAAAGTGTATATTCTTATCAACACGCCTGTTGCCTGGAGGAGCGAAGGCCTCGCTGACAGATGGCTGGCGAGGAAGGCCCAGCAGGGCACACATCTGCAGCACCTGCCAGCAGGAGCGCAGGCGGGCGAGGACAGGTCGGCAGAGGAGGGCCCGTTTGGGTTCAGTAAATAGAATCCAGGTTGCTAGTGTGTTTCTGTGAACCTCAAGTGGAGCTTGACCAATTTAAGCCAAGTATCCTGAGCATGAACTTATTTTCAAGCATCCTTTGATGCTGCCCCTTTAAAGGGTATCCCTTCAAATTGTAGAGGTATCAGACTCGAAAGGAAATTTCCAAAGCAGCTGAGGGTCTGAGGTGTACACCAACCCAGCCTTTTACTGGACCTGAGTCATCAGATTGAGCTCCGTTATATTTACTTGTTGCTGTCTGGAAGGAGCCTTCGAGACTCCATGAACAACATGGAATCATCATCTCTTATGCTAACTTTACATGAAATTAAAGATGCAAATGTTTTCCCCCAAACCAATCCCACTTGTACCCCCACGTAGGTAGTCAGCAGCACAATAAGAGTTGCGAGTGGTTAATTGAAGGGTAATCCACCAACCCAGAAATCAGTGCCAAATCCGTCCCTGGTCAAATGTTGGTACCTGCTTAAAGAAAAAATCCATTTATTCTCTCAGCATAGACTTTGCCCAGGCATAGTGTTTGTCAAGTATAGGCATAGTGTCTAGCCCATCCTCTTTGCCCTGACCTTGTGTACGCCTCGAATACCTCTACCTCCCACCGATACACAACAGTGTATCTGAGCACATGGGTCTACCACCTTCCGCCCCAAACTCCACAAGTCATCAGAAGAAGGGGCTATGTGTGTATGTGTGTGTGTTTGTAACAGTGCTGGAAATAAGAGAGACTGACCAGAGATCTTGAGGAATTTCTGAAAGGTGAAAAGAAGGGATCAAATCTATGCAGAACTACTAGTGTCTAGTAGAAACTACCACTCAAAAAGGGGAAAAATTGCCCCCAAGATAGGATCAATTTGGGGGAAGCTCCAAGTGCAGAGGCAAAGGATAAGGGAGGAAGGGTTCCTGCAAAAATTGCCAGTGTTTAAAAATGTAACTCAACAATTGGATCTATTTAAAAGAAATGCTTACATGTGTGCACTGGTACACATAAATGAGGATGGGCCTTCCTGCCCGGCTCACAACACAGAAAGCAAGCTGATAGTCCATCCGTGGGTGAGCTGGTTACTGTGACATTATGTAGATCACTATGTACGGACATGAACAGAGCTCCAACCCATGGCACGAAAGGAAAAAAAGCAAGTCATAGAAAAGCAGAGTACAATAAAGATGACATGATAGGTGATAAATAGATGATAGATTGGATGGATGGATGGATGGACAGATGTACACATGTTTGTGAATATCAAGGTAAAGGTCTGGCAGGAGACTTGCCAAATGGGGATCAGAATCTACCTTGAGGACAGAGAATGGGGGTACACTTAGAGCGAGGGCACATTTGGGTTCACTTTACTATCATGCTTCTGTACTGCCTGAAACCCTTATGATGCCATATTAGTGTGTCATATATATGATTATAGACACATAAAGCCAAAAGAAAAAAAAAAGACAAAGGCAAACGTGCTTCCCTCCTTGAGAAGCTCATGTGGCAGATAAATACAGATAGGAAAAATATGATTGGCATTTCAGGTGCTCTGGTGGAGTCATTTCAAGTTGGCTCAGCACCCTCAAAAAAGCACATAACCCAATCTAGATCATGGAGGGCTTCCCCAGGGCGGTGATGACTAAGCTGAACTCTTGAGGGAGGGTAGCCTTGGGCAGATGGCTGGAAAGCAAGGGACCCGATGGGCTGCGAAGGTCCTTGTAAGCCCAGGCGAGGTGCCTCACCTCCCTCCAGGCTCCTGCTTCAGGAGGTGGGTGTCAGAACTCAAAACCCAAAGGTGAGCGCTATGAGGGGAGTAGTTCATCACGCACAGTCTCCCTTCTTCCAATCAGACCGTGGGAGCCAGGAGAACTGGTGAAACTACATGGAGTGGCCAAGGAAAACATCTCTGAAGGTTGGATCAGCAGTTAGAATTCTTCCCTCACAGTCTGGGCTATTTTCCACCCCCTTGGACATCTTCATTCTTTCCCACCTGACCAGCTCCCCCGAATTTCTCTGCAGGTGGCTGAGAGGATGCAGGTAAGAACAGCAGAGCTGCCCAGCAGCCCTACCACTTTCCTATATGTCTATGGTTGCTCTTTCTTGAGTCAAAATGGCAGCCAGGCGTCCCCTGGTGGCTCAGTGGATTAAGGATCTGGCGTTGCTGCAGTGGTGTAGGTTTGATCTCTGATATGGGATCTTCCATAAGCCACAGGTGCAGCTTAAAAAAAAAAAAAAAAAAAACTTGGCAGCTGAAGAGAAGAGATTGCTCTGTGTGCCTGGCATGGCCCTATGTAGCCTGAGGACAGTGCAGGCCAGGGGCCCTCGAGGGAAAGTGTGGGGCAGGCACCCTGGCACTGCATTTGTGTCTCAGGGCTCTCATAACGAATTGCTACAAAGCGTTCTCACCGTGGCACAGTGGGTTAAGAATCTAACTGCAGCGGCTGTGGTCACTGCTAAGGTGCGAGTTCAATCCCTGGCCTGGTGCAGTGTCGGGCGTTGCCGCAGCTGCAGCATACGTTGCAGCTACAGCTCAGATTCAGCCTCTGGCCCAGGGACCTCCATATGTTTGGGGCAACCATATAAAACAAAATAAAACAAATTACTACCAACAGATGGTTTAAAATGACAAGTTACTCTCGGATAGCCCTGGAAGTCAGCAGTCCTGTGTTAAGATGTCTGCTGGGTACTTGGTACTTTTTTGCTTGAGTCTCAGTTGTCCCAATTCTAGAGCAGAATTTTGTCCTATGTCCTCCAGTTTCTGAGGGCTCCAGATGTTCCTCGACTTGTGGCTGCATCTCTCCGGTCTCTGCCTCTGCCTCTGCCTCTGCCTCGCCGTCTCCTTGGGGTTTGTGTTTTCTCCTTTCCTGTCTCTTACGAGGACATCTGTCATTGGACTTAGGGCCCACATAGATAATCCAAAATGCTCTCAAGAGTTAGACCCTGAATACATCCGCCAAGAACTTTTTCTCCAAGTCAAGTCACGGTCCTAGGTTCCAGGGGTTAGAATATGGATAGTATTGGGGGAAGGGGTCAGAATCCAACCTCCTGCAGATGCTTTATCAGATCCCCTGCTTTCCCCAAGGCCTTTGTTCCCCATTGCCTGCACCATGTTGGAGGACGGTCTTAGATGTCACACATGGCTTGTCACCCAGAGAGGGTGTGACTTGGGGTAGAAAGAGAACAGTGGAGATAATAAATTAGAGATAAGATTCAGTATCCTCATCTTTAGATGGAAAAACTGGCAAGAAAAATCCGGTTGTTTGTCCAAGGCCACAGTTGAAGTCAGAGCTGGGGCTCAAATGCAGGAACTCTATCCAAGAGGCCACGCTTGGAGGGATAAGACTCTGGGTGTTTATGTGGGACCTCGGTTAAAGGTTGCATGCATATGAAGCAGATGGTAGTTACTTTGAGGAGGGAAGAGGGGAAGTAGGTATCATTCATCATGCACCTCCTCATCCGGTAGCAGCGCTCTGGAAATTCCGCTCCTGGCCGGCAGAGCATAACCAGACTTCCTCGCTCCCTCCGACCCTTCCATCCTTCCTTCCTTCTTTCCTCGGATAGCTGAGGACTGTCTCTCTGAGGACTCAGCTGGTCCCAGTAAAGGAATCTCTCTCCCGATTTCAGAAAATTTTGGCTGTGTTAAACTGTGCTTTGCTCCAATGAAAGACAAAAAAAAAAAAAAAAAAAAAACAACTCCCCCCAGTGCTATGAAAACAAAGCATTTTAATTCAGTTAGTTCACCTGAAGAAGGGTTATCGAGGCCTTTAGCTCAGTCTGGTAAACCAAGGAGCAGGAGAGCACACTTCAAAGCCTGGGCAGTACTTTTCTTAGGACCTGAATCAGGAAAGGATGGGGCGGAGTAGGGGTGGGAATGGGGGTTAGGCATCCTTTGGACTCACTTACAAGCTTTGGCTTGATAGGCGCACTGGGTGCTATGAATATCTGTTGTGTAATACATACCCCAAGCAGTTGTAAAGTCAAGCGGACAATGGTCAAACTTGGGAAGTTCCCAACTCATGAATATTGCAGATAGCCCATTTTCTTCACCTTCAGTTGAATCTGATACTTTTGAATAGGCTGTGAGGTGTTTGGGACTTTATCTGAGCCAGTGCCGCTAAGCTGAAAGGAGCCTTGAATGGATGAGGGAGTCATTCAAAAAATGCTTTTATTTGGTTTCAGAAACCCTTTCTTTGTTTTGATGTGCTCAGAACATCATCTATTTGAAGTCTGGCTCCACTAGAGTTTTTATCTCCAAAGCAAGAAAAAATATGGTAATTTTAAATAAATAAGCCACCACAACAAAATCTATTTAAAAACAAAAAATGTTTCCAAGAGATTTGTGCCTTGTGATCGTGGGTAATGCCTATATAAAAGTCCAAACGAATGAATCTAAGCCAGAGTCCATCTTCCTCTTTGTTCTTTATGAAAATATTCACGTCTCTCCAACGAAATTAACATATATTATCACAAATGTGTCATTCTCAAATTTCCTGAGTTCAGCTTATCACTCGCCACTCTTTTTTCTGCTCAGGACTGTCCTTCTGAAAACAAAACAACATTATTCACACCAATAAGTGTAACCGGCACAATGGGAGAAAGCGCTGGAAGCAACTTCTTTGTACTTATCTGGGGTGACCTCTCGCTCCTGGCTTTTCCTTTCTTCGCCTCTCTGGAGTCACCTCTGAGAAGGAACTGTGGAACTCTGTGTTCCGTTAGTGTCCCCACACTCATGTGTCCTTTGAGGTCCTTTGTGCGCTAGGAGAATTCAGCCTCGGGCCACAATCTAACTCCCAGCTTTATTCCGCAGTTGAAAACAGTATATCTGGTTTAAAGAGGAATTCTCCATTCCTTTTGAAATCTCAATTCATATGTGGTTTAAATGGCTAGGGGAAAAGCCTCAGTCGATAGTCTTCTGATACTTACATTAAAAATAAACTCTACTTAAAACTCCTTTTGTCGCCATAGCCCCTGTCGAGAATTCAGCCAAACGTAGAGTCATTTGTAAGATGGGAGATAATTGTATTCTCGTGCATTCCCACACCTGGGAGTGAATGTGTGTAATAAACACCCTGAAATAGACCAGTGAGAAATAGACTTGGGGTGTCTAGAAAGATGGGGGAAAATATCTTGGAATTCTAACTCCGGCCAGGAAAACAGAGTCTCCTACAGAGCCATCTATGTTGAAATTTAGGACTCAAGGGAGTTTGCTGGTGGTGCACTGAGTTAAGGACCTGGTGTTGTCACTGCTGGGGCATGGGTTCCATCCCTGGCCCGGGAATCTCTCCGTGCCACAGGCACAGCCAAAACAAACAAACAAACAAAAAAACCTCACACACACACAAAAATGAGACTCAGAACCAACAACAGAGAAAGGTGTTTTTCGGAATATTCTAAAGCCAGTGTGTGTATTATTTTTAAGAGGCACCATTTAAAGCACCTCACAGCTAAAAATATCTTCAGATTTCAGAGGAAACGGAGCCCTCTACCCAGACATCAGAAACGACACAGGAACACGTTACCGTTTTCTGATTTATTAAGATACATCTCTTTGTGTTCCTTGAGTGGCAAATGTCATTGTCATCGATTGCTAAATGCTTATGGGTTATTATGAATGACATGAAATAGCTTGAGCTTTGCCATTTTTGCAACATAAAAATGTAAGTTTAAAGCAAATGCGTTATCTTTGCCAACTGTTTTTATGTCCTACAAACTTTCCACTACGTTTATTTTTTAAATCTACAGCCTGTACAAGTCAAAAATACATTTTTAACCATGACTACCTATCATAGACACAACTTGTGCCAAAAACTCCATTTCAACAATGACTACCAGAAACCTGAGCTTTGTCAGAATGACTGAAACAGACATGGACTTTGATGTGCTCTAGATTTTTACTTTGGTTTTGGTTTGAACGAACCCTGTCTCGTTCTCTGGTATTTTAGCAATATGTGTAGATCAGTTGCCACTAACCTTCCATGTTCATTTCTTTCTGAGAGTTTACCATTTGGGCTAGTGTATTCCTGTTCCATTCCAATCTTTGCCAGGCGTTGGCTTATAATTCATCTATGATGAGCAGAAGTATGCAAACTCCCCAAGGAGAGGGCAGGTCAATTGTCTCTTAATTCTGCTCAGTCACCATGGATCAACATTTATTACTCTTGCTCAAAACTACAAAGTTGGTTCATGCCAGGATGCTTGCTAAGCCTGTGGTGACTCAAGAACTGTAAACCCTACCGGGCATTGACAGGCAGCATGTCTGTAAAATTACTCGGAGAACATTAAATCTTCATGGCTTGGAGATTAAGACTCTCCCCCTTAGTGGAGACATTTTCTAGTACAGCATGTTAAAATTGACTCGCTTTTGTTAAGGCATCCATGTTGCTACATTTTCCACCTAAGCTATTAAGAGGACAAACAGACATGGGGATATCTTTGTGGTGTCCTAACAAAGTAGAGACTTGAGACTGTACCCATATCCAGGGCGAACACGGAGCCTTTTCTGAAAAAGACTTTGGGTATACGCCTTTTTCTGAAATAATGCTTTGGGAAAAACAAGACGAAGGGGAGGAGGGAAAAAAAAGCAAAGCTCTCTGCTCCGATTAAGCTCACAAAGAGACTACAGTACTCCACGTTATCTTAAGAAAAACAAAAGCCCCAAAGCACAGCCCGCAGCCTTTCCAGTCAAGTAGACAGACATTAAAGTACATTAGCACTATCATTTGTATGTCTATAAATATCAATAAAGTATGTGATTTGGCTTCACTGTCACACAAAGAAGGAGCACTATCCTTTTCAGGAAATTTCACAGAGACACCAACAAAAGTTGGGTAATTTAATCTTCGGAAAGCTCAGTAATGCTAAGTTCAAAATTGCAGGTTTTAAACTAATGTGCCTGATAAGTGATGATGGCAGAACTAAAGCGACCCATTATGAGGTAACCCAATCGTCCCAAACCCCGTTATCTGTAACAGAGAAGAGTCTCCCTAAAACAGAACTAATGCGTTCGCATCTACGTTCATATCTGAAGCCAGAAAGAGGCATTCTTCACGGGTTTTATCTGTTTCCAAATGTCTGCCTCCACCAGCAGTGACTTCACACTCCCGACGCAGCTATGCAAATGATTTCCAATATCTCTATCCAAGAGGTGCTATTTCTTACGGATCCACAAGATACTGTCCCGCAGACTAGAAGGTCTCAGCTGCCTGACTGTTCTGTTTCACGGGGCTTAGAGACTCTGAGCCAAACACAGCCTGTGCAGCTGCTTTTTTTTTTTTTTTAAATGATTTTTATTTTTCCATTATAGTTGGTTTACAGTGTTCTGTCAGTTTTCTTCTGTACAGCAAAGTGACCCAGTCACACATATATATGTAGACACATTCTTTTTCTCACGTTATCCTCCATCATACTCCATCACAAGTGACTCTAGTTCCCAGTGCTATACAGCAGGATGAGCCTGTGCTTCTGCTGCTTCTAGATCATGAAGGACCCGTGTGTGTGTGTGTGTGTGTGTGTGTGTGTGTGTGGTGTCTCGGGATGGGGGCCATTGTCAGTTAGGGTTTTCTCCTCTTAAGTGTCACGCAGCTTCCAACTTTTTTTCCTCCAGTCCAAATTGTCTCTTGCAAGGTATCATGATGCTAATAAGAGGATTTGTAGAGCCTCCCTCTTTCAAATGTATTCACACAGGGCCACTTATCATGGCAAGTAGCTGGAAATCTCTATCTTTTTTTCCTCCTTCTGAGTTGCAGACCTTATTTCCAGAACTGAAATCAACATGGTCCACAAACCACTCAGTATTCAGGAACTCGCTAAGAGATAACAAGAAAAAGTAAAACTCGTTCGAGAGGACGTGGTTTTTCCTGCCTCCCTCCTGTGGCAACATGAATAGCAACTCTGGTAAATATATTTTGATATTCACAGTTTTACATGGTCTGAACTGAACTTGAATCAATCCCTTTTTAAATAGTAGGTTTGAATCCTTAATTAAGATCCTCTTACTGGGATCCAGGAAGTAGGATAGAGGAGGATAACTTAGAACAGGGCTACCACTGCTTTCCTTGGCAATCTGGACTGGTTGTTGTCCAGAAATACCACATTTCCATGAATGAGTGTATTGACGTGCATGAATTTGCATGTTGGATCTTACAAGTGCAAGAGAATTAAGTTAATAAGTATGATCTTTGGCAAATACAGTCAAGGCGAGTGTTTAATGGCCCTGCAGAGGGAGTGACAGTAGCCTGCTGAGAAGAACATTAGTTTTCTTTCACCGACCTCCCAACCTGAGACAGTTCCCAAGAGACATCTTAGGAGAGAAGAGAAGGATCAAAACGAGTTGTTTCTCTTGAAAACAGGAGCTATAATAATTTTTATGAGCCACTTATGGTGCTACAATTTATTGAATTTAGAAGTTGAGTCTATGAAGCAAGAATGCTCCAAGATTCAGCCAGTTTTTCCTTTCTGTAATGACCACTCAAAGAAGGCACTTTGTTTTCTATTACAAATTTGGCTAGCTTCAGAGTTTAAAAAAAAAAAAGTAAACAGTAAGCTCCCACTTATTCAGAATGGTTGAAGAATATTTAACTATTTCATATTAAGGGTTATCATGAATATCAAATATAGATTACCAATTTGTAAAAGGAACTAAGCAATGTCAAATTCTAAAACGATCCAGGATTAAATTTACCTGAATTCAGAAATTTGCAGTACTGCCAACTCAATGCTGAGTCAATTAGTTAACATCCCATAATTCGATAGCTGTAGAAAATGTATAAGATTGCACTGACCACATGTTGAATGTATTAGGATATACCTGAGGGAGCTGGCCTTTTAAACAAGTCTAAAATTTTAGCTTATTATCGTGGTTTTTTTCCCAATAAAAATGGAGCATAGAATGTGAAAAAAGTCCAGTTAAAGTACTGGAAACAGTGCTGCGAATGAGCACAGGGAGACACCAGCTAAGTGTCAGAGGTTATATCTAGAGCCGAGGGTCTTAAACAGACATGGACACCAGGTAAGAGAGACCTTGTTGAAAGAGTATGGGCTCCATCCCCAGGGATTCCCATGTAGTAGCTTTGGGTGGGGTCTGAGAATTTGCATTCTAACAAATTTGCAGGCGATAGTCTTGCTGCTGGTCTGGGGACCGCATTTCGAGAACCATTGCTCCAAAGTCAAGTAAAGCTTTATTTGCTTGTTTGTTTCTCAGTTAACTTGATCAAGTGAATGTAAACTCAATTCTGTCCATAAATATCCTTTTTGTGCCCTTGGAAACACTGGTGGCTCTGACTGATCAGACTAACAGATTTTTATTTTATTTTGAACCACCTTGATATGGAGTCATAACGATTTCACCCTATGGCAAGGAGGCTTTGAGCTGACATACGTATCTACAAAGTATTTAAGCCAGATAGACTTGGTTTATATATAGCTGCGTCTTTTCCACTATATGACTCTGGCCAAGTCCTTTACTAGCTCTAAACCTCAGTTCTCAGATCTATAAAAAGAGGCTAATAATACAAACCCCTGTGGACTGGTATGAGAATTATAACTATAACCCCCCCCTATATAATGCACTTTGCATAGTTGGGACATACTATCAACTCATTTCAAAATATTCAACTCAGTACAATTCTAATAACTTTAGAGAACTAAAGATAACTTTGAGGACTAGAGATAACTCAGAGAAAGCCAAGAGTTTGCTCTTAAGATACAACTCCTCAATATGAAATATTACAGCATTCCATAAAGTATTCAATTAATTAGAATATGAAGGTTGACTTAATTTTCTAACCAGCAGACGTTTTTCAGAACTCCTTTCTTCCACCCTGGTTGAAATTCCTTCTAACTCCTCTCTGCCTTATGAAGCACTGTATATTTCACATCGTCTTGCCAGGTTGAGTTAAGGTCGTACAACACCAGAATCATCAGGCACATCAAATTGGTGTTGTAGTCAGAGAAGATAACAGAAATCATACTGAGTGAGCTGTGATTCTAGAATACAACCTGGATTTTTAAAAAATATATAATTCCTGACTGGGTCACTTGGCTGTGGCAGCAGAAATTGGCAACACTATAAATCAACTATACTTTAATAAAAAAAAATTAAATATGTATTTAATTCCTAGTATAAATTAGCCTTCTTGTGAATGCCTTCCTCAGCACATGTACACACACACACACACACAATCTAGAGCACAGAAAAAATTCTAGTAAGCAAGTGATTTAGTTAGGGCTTAGCAAATTGATAATGTGTAATATTTTGGAGGGCATTGGAGGAGCACAAAAGGTGTAGTTCAGTAAGATATGTGGGTTGTTCAGGCAATGGATGGCTATGCTGCTCGTGTAGAAAGTGATGTTTTGAGGTACCTCTTCCTCCAAATCCAGGGACTCAGTGTGCTTCAAAGACTGACACTGTTTAATGCAGTTCTCCATATTGGAGTTCAGACTCCATTGATTGCTTCAGAGTTGGAATTATTTGGTCTGCACTAGGTATGATCCAAACATCAAAGCAAAAGGCCCTAGATCCCCATCTGCACTGTGGAGGCTGCCTTAAAAAAAGGAGGGGATGTTTTCTGCCTGCTGCTCCCTATGTTGTTAAATGGTGTGGAAATGACCAGAGACTCCTCTGGGTGTCTGGCCCTTCCTCTCTTCCCACCAGTTCTTTGGGTAAGCAAAGCAGAGAGATTACTTCCTTCCCACAGAATCTGATGGAATGGACTTATGCCCGTGATTTCAGATATAAACATACTCATGGGAGAGCTTTTAGAGCGAGTCATTTAGGAAATAAATGTCCCTTCAATATTTTTTGACAACAGATTTCTGAAGGGCTCACATCTCTACCAAGCCCAGTCTAGGCAAACCTCACCTCATTAGCTGTTCAGATAACAACTGTATGAACTGTTTGAATTCCTTGATTCACTGGATGTCAGTAGGAGAAACTTACCCCACTCCTAGATAGGAACCATCTTCATAAAATGCTTTTTATACTGAGAATAATGAAAAAATTATTTAAGGGCCCTAAGATTAAAGTGCCTCAAGGTCTCAATTCTGATGATAAACTTCGATTGTTACTTAGTGGTATAACACATTGAATGGACTATGAAAGTTCTTTTTTTTTTTTTTATTTATATGTGTGAGTGCATGTGTTTTAAAACAAAATCCTTGATAGGGCCTTGTTTTTCTATGATGTTTTCATCTCATTTTTCCAAGTATAATACGAACATTTCATCTCATTTCTCCAAGGAGAAATAGAAATGAATCTGACTAGTAACCATGAGGTTGCAGGTTCGATCCCTGGCCTCGCTCAGTGGGTTAAGGATCCGGCATTGCTGTGAGCTGTGGTGTAGGTCGAAGATGTGGCTTGGATCTGGTGTTGCTGTGGCTGTGGCTGTGGTGTAGGCCAGCAGCTACAGCTCTGATTAGACCCCTAGCCTGGGAACCTCCATACGCTGTGGGTGCGGCCCTAAAAGAAAAAAAAAAAAAGAAGAAGAAAGAACAAAATACACATTCATTCACTATACAAACCGGTAGTGTGTAGCTTATCAAAGAAGCATAAGAAAGAATTACTCTCAAAGTCCACCTGGGCAGATAACAATCACGGATGCTCACCCCAAAAGGAGAAAACTACTATGAAACCGAATAGTGCAAGTTCAGTGTAAGACACAGAGCTCACGGTATTCAGAGAAGGGGGTCCTGGAAGATTGGAGTCCTCAGGAAGGTTTTCCAGAAGGGCATTCAATTTGAGCCCATGTGAATGGCGGCACAGGTACTACTGACACCTGCCGAGAAGCCAGGACCTGGGGGCAGAGAAGTGGCAGGGCAGGTGGACACAGCACAATGCACTATGATCAGGACCAAAGGGGCATTGGGATATTTATACACAGCCAAAGACCACAGGAGAGTAAGGGTATTAAAAATACACCTTGTTCTGGTTCATTATCGTTCCCTTGTAATAGCAAAAATCGGAAAGGAATGAAGGGATGGAAATAATGACAAAATCAGAAGCAACCTGACGTTTGTTATTTATTTCAATAATACAGTTGCTATAAGGTAAAAAATATGGACTGATGACCCAGTGAGCTTTTCCTATCCCATTGGTAGGTTATATGCCTTCTCATCTATTTGGTTAGATGATAGGATCTAGATTCAGTGGTTTGTCACCAAACAGCAAGTGTCTACCCCACACCAAACCTCTGTCTATCGTACCTGTTATTGAGAAGCCGGATATGCAGAGGAAAACCCAGCAGACAAGGCCTCTGTTCTCATAGGCCTCGCTTTTCTCACGCAGACTGGTAAACAGCAAACAATCAGATGGCGATTCTAGAGAGTGCTACGTCCAGCGGAGAAGATTTCAAGCACCACGTGCGAGAGCCAGAGCCTGCAAACTGTGGCCTGCAGGCAAATCCAGGCCATGGCCTGTGTTTATGAGGCCCACGAGCTAAGAGTGGTTTTTACATTCAAACCTCAATCAAGTGAACCATCATCCTTCCACAAAAGAATTCCATTCTTGGAGTTCCCGTCGTGGCGCAGTGGTTAACGAATCCGACTAGGAACCATGAGGTTGCTCAGTGGGTTAACGATCCGGCGTTGCCGTGAGCTGTGGTGTAGGTCGCAGACACGGCTTGGATCTGGCGTTGCTGTGGCTCTGGCGTAGGCCGGTGGCTACAGCTCCGATTCAACCCCTAGCCTGGGAACCTCCATATGCCGCGGGAGCGGCCCAAGAAATAGCAACAACAACAAAAGACAAAAGACAAAAAAAAAAAAAACTTGCAGTGTTTTGCATATTATTTACACCACAATAAAGCTTTAAAAAAAAAAAAGGTGTCAGAAACCAACAGCAGGGGTAGAGGAGGCCAACAATGGTGACTAAACAATGAGGCAAGTCCTCTCCGATGAGTTAACACTGGTGCTGAGCCCGAATGGCTGCTTCTGCCCTCACCAGCTGCGTGACCTCTGCATCGCCCCTTCCTTGATTATAAAACATCTGGGTTGAACTCTGCGATCTTCTTTCCCTGAACCGCCACGATTCTGTTTCTCTGTCGGCTGAACGTGGTGGATCTCGCATCTGCCCTCACCTTTCGTGCTTCGCCTGTGCCCACTTCGTGGGTGTGAGGAAGAAACAGCAGAAGAGTCACTTTCAGTTCCCCACTTTGGGGCCCTTCACACCATTTGGCCATGCTTACAAAAATCCCAGAAAGATGAGTTGTACGATTAACCCCCAAAACCTTGCCAAGACATTCAGGAGGTGTGTGGAAGTTCATCAGAGCACAAGGCCCAATGCCCCCCAACCTTCAAAACACTCCTGAAAAACAGGCCACACTTGATCTGAATTGTTGTGGTCTTTCAAAGTCTATACAAAGTAATATGCAAGGAGACAAAGCTATTTTACCAGGCAGACAGATATTCCAAATTACTAGTTCTTAACAAGCATGGTAATACATCAGTCAAAAGCAATAAATTTAAACTTAATGAAATCTCAATTTGCCTACAGTGCATTTCACTTTGACATTTTCTATATTGCCACGGTGCTTTGATAAAGTTTTTTAAAATGCAAAGAAAGTGTCTCTAAGGCTAAAGACCAGACTTGGTGCCATTGTGGCCAAGACAGCATTACAGTACTTAAGTTTCATCACTCCATGCCCCGTGGCAGGCAAAGCCCCAGTGCTAACACAGGTTCAGTTTTCATTATCATCGTATGATTATGCATTTTACTGCATTTAACTGATAATACAACTACCAGCTCACCTTAAAAGAATTAGCTTGGAGGTTTCATTGCTTTCCAAATGGAATTCATTTGACAAACAAATGACAATTAGCCTGGTCTCCCCGTTCTGCGTCAGGATGCTTTTTGATTGAACCTAGACCAATTTACAATTTTTAAATGAGTTTAGACATTTACATTTAAAATGTCTAGAGGAAATTAGCCCTGGGACATCCAACAGCCAAAATGCTTTTTGAAGTTGATTATTATTTGATCTAGTACCCTCTACCTGTACATTTTGTTCCGACTTCAAAGTTTGGGAATATAAATGCCACCTCACCTCAAAGCACAGGGAGAAACTTAAAAGCGGTTTTGCTCATTACGTTATGCAAAGGAGCCCATATTTTAATATTCGTTTAATATGGTTAGTTAGCTTTAATGACACCAGTGTGACAGTGTCATAGTTTTGGAATCTGAAAGCGCTGATTGAAGTTTCCGGCCGCCGCTTCTATTTTTCTGCACAGAAAGGAAGCGGCCCTTTGAAGGACAGATAGGCCCCTGGGTGAGGACGCGGCGGGATAACTCGCAGATGAAGAGTTCACCTGCCCTGGCGAGGAAAGCAAAAATCGTGGCATCGGGGACCAGAGACCACTCAGCCCCAACATCCCAGTGCTGTGTGTTTGGTCAGGGTGGCCCCCGCCCCCGAGGAAACTGGGAAACCAGCATGGAAACCAGCATGGTTCTGAAATAAGCCCACTAATTTCTGGCCCAGAGAGCATTTTCTTTTTTCATCTGTCGTTGTTACTATCACCACCTTATTGTCAAATGAGGACAATGACAGCCCTTCGCCCAGTCCGCCTTGTGCAATGGCAAAGATAAAACCCAGTGCGGGGAAGGGCCGCACGTAGGGCTTATGGTATCATCAGCCCGTCCTGGATGTTATTTCTGAAAACCTGATGGTCCGTATGATCCATGACACACTCAAAGGGACCCCGGAGAGGAAAAGGCACGTGACCTGCGTGCGACAGGGCCCTGAGGAGTCCGCTGGTCTGTGTCTGACCCTGGCTTTCCTGCGCCGCCTTGGCAAGTTCACCAAAACGTTTTGGACGTCCAGTTTTGCCTCATATTACTGGACACACGCCCCATGTTTTCAAAATAATCTGGAGTTCCAAGGATTTCCCAAACGATAGCCCTGTGGACTCCCAGCCCAGCATTCGGTTTTGAGGACTGTTTTCTGTGAATAGAGTAGATGCTGAATCAAGGGAGTCCGGACATGAGGCCGCACAATAGCATCAAGAGACAAGAAAGAGTATCAGCAAAGAGTGAATTAGCCCGGGCCCAGGTGGAAAATGGCAGAAAAAGGTGGGAAACCCAGTCTCCTAACTTCGAATCCCCTGGCCTTCCCACCGTGTATTATGAATGGCAAAAAGAATGAAAAATAAGCAAGCTAAGAAACAAGTGTGGTGTTATTGTTGTTGTTTCCCTCTAGGATGGTTGGTTTGTTGCTAAAGAGATGAAACTTCCTCCAGATCCTTTCACTTTTAAACACCCCCGTCCCCTCCCACTCTCATTTTCCTTAATGAAAATGAAATCAGAGTGTCCTTGGAGTAAACTCTGTTTCGATTCCAAAACCTAACACACTAGCGCCAAAGTTTCTCCCATACACAATGTCCAGGCAATGCTAGAGACAAGCCAGGTCCTTCTTTCAAGGGTTTTTTTGTTTTCTAGTTCCTCCTGTCCGCATAGGAATTTTTATTCTTGTACTAATGGCCTGGCAACACCCGTGCTATACAGCATCCTCAGACTGTGGCTTTGAGGGCTCCAGAGTTGCCCAAAGCCCAGGCTGCACAATTGGAAACCTGCGGAGTTTTGTTACCTTGTCGCCCTCTGCTGGACAGATCCACCACGGCGCGCCTGGAAACCACGGGAAGTTTTCCCATGAAGGCTGGTGAGGTTTTCATTAAGCCAGAGTGAAGAAATTTGGTGTTTTAAGACACAAAACAGTCTTTTCTGTTAGAGCTTCTTAGACATACACTTCTCTCTATCTAGTTGTGCTGGTACACCAGTGTATCCTGCCTCTTCGATTTTAAAGCATTGCAACATTTTTTTTTTTAACATGGAGATCATTAGAGGGAAAACCATGGAGAATTTTAATGTCAATCTCCGAATGCAGGTGCTCTATGAGCCCCCGCACCGAATGCAGGTGCCACTCTGGCAGCAATGATCTGCAATGAGGGGAGAAAATAATACCAAAACAGAGCTGTCTTCATCATATTCTCACAGCATTAAGAAGTGCATACCACAGGGGGTTAAGACTGTGGGACAGACCGCAAATCCTCCTCTTATTCAAGTGTTAATACATTGAACAAGTGAAAGAGCCCCTGGGAGCGTCTGTGAAGTTACAATAATATTTGCCCTCCCTAGTGGTGGTTGTTAGGAGTTAAGGCATATAAATAACTTCAGCTAGCGCTCGGCACCTAGAAAGCACTATGGAAAGGTCGTTCCATTTCATATCTGTGCCACAACATAAGAGTTCCAAGTTCAATGCTCGGAGTAGAATAAACAGGAGTAGAAATCTTCCAGATCTTTGTTTAAGGATTCTTTTCCTTACCTTTACTCAAAGGGGAGGGGTGTCATAACTTCTAAATTGAAAATAGACACAGACCCAAGAATAGAAACAGAACTTTCAGCAAAACCTTACCCAGAGAAGTGTCTTCTTTACCTTCTCTTCAAGCAAGAAAGGGGCTATGCCATTGACAGTACTCTTTAGATTATAATTCTTGAGAAAAAGGGATAGCATTTCAGGAATTGCTGATCTCCCCTCTGCTGGACTTGGTAAAGGAAGGTTAAGTGTTGGAATAACTTTTAAGTATTAAGGTATTAAGCGCATATTAAGCAGTAAACTACCCATCCATCCACTTACTCATGCTTATTAGGTATCTTCTGTGTGTCTACAAGCCCTGGGCTAAGCAGAGAGAATATAGATGTACATAGAAAGATATGGACCCCAAAATATGGACACTTCAGACTGATGGGAAATCCTGATAGTAAACAAGTGATGAGATGTGGGTGATCTAAAAGGAGAAAGACTGGGAGCCGTGGAGTACCGCCTACCATCTGGACATCCACTTTCCAGTTTCACGTGAGATGCTTTTGCACGGAGAGCTCTCCATGCAGGGAAATGTCATCATGTTCTTTAAAAGTGAGAGAAGAGCTAAAAATCCTTATTATGGGAGGGCAGGTCTTACATTTAGGAAAACCAGCAATTGGAAAGGACGTATTTGCCCACTCAAAACACTGTGGGATCTGTGACACCAATTCAGGAATACACCAGAGCAAAGCAGTGCATTCTTATGCTCGAGGCTTCATCTATAACCGAGTAGAATTGCATTTTTCAGTGTTTAATAAAACTGCATGCCACAGCGTTGCGGAATATTCTTGAAGGGTTCTCAGAATTAAAGTGGGCTGGTAGGCTTGTGCAGGTGCTAACTCGAACACTCTTAAGGGTTGCTGAAGAATAACTGGAGATATTGCAGAACTTCCAGATGTTTTTCTTTGCCAAGAAATGGAGCATCTGTAGGTGTAAGATACAGATGTGTACATTGTATATGGTGAATCCCCTCTTTTATCAAAATTTCCAAATCACTGAAGTTATATAAGAGGGACCTTAACTGCCTGTGGTTCATCAGGCCAGGATAAATCACTGCTGTGTGAAACTGCAAGTTAAATTATTATTAGAATCTACCGTATGTTAGATTCTGCTTTTCTTTGTGTAATGAATTTCCATGGAAGGAAACAACTTGCAGTTAACATTCTTGTGTTACGGAATAAGGCCTTGGTGATGGCCTATTTTTCATCAGTGTGTGTGAAACCCCTATTTTTAGTAACTCACCTTCTGCTCTTGCTGATTTTTCTCATTCCCTTAATCTCCTGCCTCAATAACTAATCATTTTCAGGTCAAAGCTATAAACATACAGTCAAGTCGAGATGAGATACGTATGAGAAGATTATTGCTCAAGAATCTAAATCATTGGATTAAATGATCCAGATGATTTCCCAATGCTCTGCTTACACACACACATACACACACATATATATGCGTGTGTGTATGTATATATATATATATATATATGTCAAACAAGCAGCTAAATTAAAAGAAATGCCTGGCCTGATAATTGGTGTAGTCTGCAGAGACAAGAAGAAAATTGATTCAAACTCAGAGAAAATGTATTTCAGAGATTTATTCTTACAAGAAAATTTTGCAGAACTGGAAAACCTTATAATTAGGCAAAACTATTAACCTGCTAACCCTGGCAGAGCATTTAGGGTAAATTGACAGCTTTAATTTAATGTAATTTAATGAGGAGAAAAATATAAATTCATATTAGATTAGTACATCACTCAATCACTCCTTTTGGTAAATGTTTTGTGAAATTTCTGCAGAAGAGGTGTTGTTTTGTTTTGTTTTGTTTTTTCCTTTTTTAGGGCTGTACCCAGAGCATATGGAGGTTCCCAGGCTAGGGGTCAAACTGGAGTTACAGCCGCTGGCCTTACGCCACAGCTGCAGCACTGCCAGATCCAAGTCACATCTGCAACCTACACCACAGCTCACGGCAACACTGGATCCTTAACCCGCTGAGCGAGGCCAGGGATCAAACCCACAACCTCACGGTTCCTAATCAGATTCGTTTCTCCTGCACCATGACGGGAACTCCAAGAGGTTTTAATTGGAACCAAAATAAGAGATTTCTTTTATATAAAAGTTATTACGTAGCATACATATTCTTACACACACATGCACATACACATATCCCTAGAGATACATGCATGAACACGCACACGCACATAGATACTTATCCTATAGAAAGCAAAATACCCATGTACCATATAGACCTGGAAAATGGTTCAAGGCCATTACCTTTGTTGTAAACATAATAAAATAATCAAACTCCATTTAAGAAACAAGCTGTCTTTCTTCATCTTTAAAAGTCACAACCTGAACGATCTTAGAGTCTAAAATCTCACAATTAAGGTGTGTTGATTACCAGGGTAACTTGACATTTGCAGTGACATATTAAACCTCTTGGAGGTGTATTAATATTTTGATTGCACTGAATATTCTCTAATGATTCATTGCAGTGAGGCAGATGGCTGACTGGTGCCCTTCCCTGGAAACGAAACCTATGTTTCTTCATCCACACGCATAAATTACATTTGGCGATGTTGTCATAGAGATTAATAAGAGCTACGGCTTGGTAAAACTACTTCGGAAGCAAAGATAAAGAGCTGTTCCCTTCACTTGGAGGAGATTCGCGATGAAAGTGGCCATTCATGGGCCTGGAGCAGACGTCAGCCATCTCCTTCTCAGTGTGGCTGCGAGTCCCCCTCAAGGAGGAATGTAAGTGAGACCTGGGCACTCCCATTTGACAAATGCTTTTTCATGTGAAATACACGCACTCCTTTTAGCCCTGGACTGAGTTGTTTCAGATCGTTGTCTCTTCCGTAGTACAGGAAGAGAAGCTAATCTATAAGACAATGAGACTTTGCTCTGGATGCCAAAACCTACCATTATATTGTACAGAGGGGCTTCATGAATAATTCCTGGGGTCTGATCTAACATTCATCTGAATAGTTAATACAGAGCTGGGGCGTTGCCAGCATAAAGCTGACAGATTGTTTTACAACAGGGCACTGTCAAGGTGAGGACACAGCTTTTTCTCCAAGTTCTAATCTCGATCCAAGCTGAACACTAAGCTCTCTTAGTCTTGTATTTCTCCCTGACTTAGATGTCTAGGTACTGGCCACTGGGTCCCATCTTAGAAAGAAGGCACTTTAGTCAGGCAAGACAGTGGCAAATTTTTAGCTATTGCTCACATATTGGTTAATTTTACACGACTTTGTTGTAAGAAGAGCACCAAGTGTATCCTAACTATACCATTTAACTCTCAGAACCGGCCACAGACTCAGGGAAAATAATTTCAGGAACACTCCTGCAGGAATTATTAATGAGGCGATTGTGATTACTGCCTCCTGAAGCAACCAGAATAATAACAAATAAATGATCCTGTCTTCGTTTAAACGTCTCACTGACTCAAAAACATCTTTACAAGGTGCTCACCTCATGTTCAGCATTATGATAAACATTGTGGGAAATTCTTTTTAAGAGTAGGAAAAAAAAAAACCAATCAATGAACGACACAGCAAGTTTTCGTCCTATCAAGTTAGAAAAATATGGGTCGAAACAGATAATGATGCTTAGAGAGGAAGTGAGTGGGTGGCTGGGAAAGAATCTTGCGGAAGGTAGCGCTGGTGTGGGCTTGAAGGATGGTGAGAGTTTGGGCTGATGAGGAGGATCGGGAAGACATTTTTACCGATAATGTGTGAACACAATGCCACCTGGCCTGTGTAATAGTTAAGATATTTAACAATCGGTGTGATATTAAAACTCTTTAATAGTAGGTATGGTCCAGAGACCGACCGGTCTGGGTGGGCAGCACCTGCCGCCCACAGTGGCCGTGACCGTAACTGTGCAGAACAGTTGAGTATCTGCCTGGCTTGAGATGGTTCACATTTTTCTTGCCTTGTTTGTTGACTTGTCTGTTGTCTGTATCCTGCCTCTATAATGTAAGTGCACTTGCTGCACCAGAATGTTTCTGATTGTTTCTCATAAATGTCTATTCGGTGGCTGAATGTTTAAGTCACTGTACCTAAAAGTCTCAGATTAGCCCGAACAAAGCCGAGAACTCATCACTGGGGGCCGAAGATGACGTTAGACAGAGGGGCTGGGCCAAAGGATGGAGGGCTTTAATGATCAAGATTAGAAATTTGAACAACTTTCTGTGAATAGTGGCGAACCTCTGAAAATACTCCTGCGTTATTCTCCACATCAGCATTTCCAAAGTCAGTGTTACTTTCCAGACCATTAATGAGCTTTTACTCAGTGACAGGCAGTTTATGTGCATTACCTCATTCAACTCTCATAGCAACTCTCTGAAGTGGATCCTATTATTACCTCCTTGTTACGAATGGACAACTGAAGCTGAAAGATCTCCAGTCACCTGTTCAAGGTCACCTAATTACGAACCACTGCACTGTTTGCTTCTCACACAACACACACACATACACACACACTGATCGAAATGATTTTCCCAACAAAATTAAATAACACTTTAACAGGAAAAATTACCCATAATTTCAGCAGGATACCATCCTTAAAATTTCTTCTTCCTTTTTTTTGAGGGGGAGTGGCTGCTATCATTATTTTATGTAAGTGTAACTTCAGCTATTATACAGTTTTATGGTATGCTTTTATTACTTAGAGTTCTGAAGCAAAACTTTGCTGTTGCATAATTAGAATTTGTAATGGATGTTGTCTTTTTATCTCTATTTTACTTCCATTGTTGCTGTGGGTTTGTTAGCTATTATAAATGATGCTTTAGTAAATGTGTTTTCTCCACATATCACATTTTGCTGTTCTAATTACTTCCTTTGAATTAATTCCTAAGACTGATTATATTATGTCAGAGAGTATGAATATTTCGTAGATCCTGAATTGCATTGCCAAATTGTTTTCCAAGCAAGTTGTACTAACTTCTACCAATTTTAGCAATTATCGTTTGCCAATTTTACTAAAAAAATCTCACAATCATCATCTGCTATTAGTTTAATTTTTACTTAATAAAATTAAATGGCACTTTTCATTTGCATTTTTGTTGCTAGTTAATTTCAGCATTTTGAAAACCAGTATATGTATCTTGGAGTTCCCAATGCAGTACAGCGGAAAGGAATCTGACTAGGAACCATGGGTTTCAGGTTCGATCCCTGACCTCACTCAGTGAGGATCCGATGTTTCTATGAGCTGTGGTGTAGGTCATAGACTCAGCTCAGATCTGGCGTTGCTGTGACTGTGGTGTCGGCCCGAAGCTCTAGCTCCAATTCGACCCCTGGCCTGGGAACCTCCATATGCTGTGGGTGCGGCCCTAAAAAGCAAAAAATAAAAATAAAAATAATAAAAGTAAAAGTAAATAAATAAAAACTATATATGTATCTTTTCATACTTAAATTGTCAGAGCAAGGCTTTGGTCCACATCCTTTGTGGATTCTTAATATTATCTTTACAAAGTTGATTGAGATCTTTCTATGCTATAAATAATTCTACTTCAGTTTGTCATCTTTGATATGAATATTTTGTAACGGGGGCTTTAATTTTTTTTTGAGTTTCTATATGTTCACTGGAAAAGCATTTTGAAATTTCTTTGCAATTTGTTACTTTGTGTTTTCCTCAGGTATTTCAGCCTTTAGAAAGTTCTCACCCTGCCAAATGTCTGAGTCTTATTTTATTTTTGTCTGGTTTTCATGGATTTGATTTTTTTGGTTTAATTTTTTTCCCATTATTTTTGCTCTATAGGAAGGAAAGAATAAAGCAATTTTCCTCACTCTCAATATTTATTAAACGATTCTTCATTTCCTTCTTGTTTATGACACTTTATTACTTACTAATTCTTCTATTTAATTTATGGGCTTCTGTCCCATCCCACTGAGCTATTTCACTTGTTAATATTCTACTCTTCTTTTTTACTACTGCTGTTTTATAATGTGGTTTTATATCTGATGGGACTTGCTTTTTAAAAAAAAAAACATTTTTGGGATCCACACTTGCAAAATTTATTTTGGGGAGCATTTTTAGTTTCTTTTTTCCAAATAAAGTTACTTTTTTTGTTTTTTTCTAAAATAACCTGGAATTTCAAGTGAGATGGCTTTGGCATACATGTAACCTCAGGACGAAATAACACTATTGTATGTCTCATTTATTCTAATGTTTCTATACCATTTATTTTAACTTTTTATACTTCCCAATGAAGATTTCTTTATGTAATTCATTCATACCTTTTATGGTATTTCTTAAGTTTTTATATTTTTAATGTTATTGTCAACAATATCCCCCGTGTAATTTCTAATTACTTTTTGTTGGTATAAAAGAATGAAATTGATTGTTTATGGGCAATTTGTATCTAGCTAAATATATATATGCATACAAGATGTATACATTTTGTAGTACATAATATGTTATATAAAGTATATATATATGTAATTATTGCCAGAAAGAAAGACTGTAGATTAATTTTTTGGCCACCCCTGCAAGGTATGAAAGCTCCCAGGCCAGGGATTGAATCCAAGCTGGAGCTGTGACCTACACCATGGCTCAAGCAATGCTGGGTCCTTAACCTGCTGTGCCAGGCCAGGGGTCAAACCAGCATCTCCACAGAGACAAGTCAGATCATTAACCCACACACCACAATGGGAACTCCCAAAGGGCTGTCGTTTAGCTATTATAAAACCTTAACCTCAGCCATCATCTCAAAGAGCATTTCTCACCTTTCAGTTGTTTATAGCCAGAAGTCTCCCATACCAAATTATCTTAGTTATCTCATTTTGAAAATAGAGATTAGTTTTTCAATGTGGATATTAAGATTCTACTCCTTTAAAAGTTAACTAAGCTAAAATTATGGCCGTGGACTTTGGGACTCAGATCACCTATATTTTAGAGCCAACTCAAAATTTTTTCTTGAGAATATTATCACTTAGGAAAGAATTGGGTGTGTGTAACAGAGACCCAGAAAATGGTGGCTAAAACAAGTTAGTCTCATAGATTCACAAGTTTCACAGTCCTCAAGGCCCAAGCTCCTTGAAGCTGAGACCCGGTGGAATAGATGTCTGCTTCAAGACACGAGGATATATGCCTTCATCTGCATGCTCCAAAATGGCTGTTGAAGCACCAGCCATCATAACTTCCTCCCAAGTTGCAAGATGAAGGGGGAAGAAGGAGGAAAGAAAGATACACCTCTCCCATTTTAATGTGACTTTCCAGAAGTTTCACAGCTCATCGGCCATGACTTAAGTGCACAATCACATCTAGCTAGGGCAATGGAGCCTGGAAGATGTAGTCTTTTTACTCAGCAGTAATGTGTCCAACGAAAATTGGGTATTACTACTTTGAAAGAGAAGAGGAATGACCATTTGGTAGGTAACTGTCTCTGCCATACAATCTTGTTACTGACTAAACACAATTCTTAGGCCTGAAGAGAGTGACAGGTAGCAGGGTACCATCACCACCCAGAAACCTTCCATATTTCCCTAGAGTATTGAATGCTCTGTAGATGAATAGATAGGTAGGTAGGAAGGTAAACAGATGATAGATAGATAGATAGATAGATAGATAGATAGATAGATAGACAGACAGATAGACAGACAGACAGACAGAGGATAGATATGTAGATTTGGAGGAAGGGTTAAAGGAATCAATGAATTACTTGCTAAGTTGTCTCTGTGAATGAAAAGCATTCTTTAGTCTCATTTTTTCTTCCTTGAAATGTTATTCCATTGTTTCTGCCCTTATCATTTAAGAGGGAAAGGATAAAAACCTTTCCAGATTTTTCTCTTTTGTAAGCAACTTTAATTTTTGACTTGCAAACTAGCAATATCCTTTTCATGAGGCTACATTTGAATGTTGATTTCAGTCTATATCACATCAACTCCCTGAGCCGTCTCAATTTCCAATCTCATGCATATATATATTGTCTGTCATCCTCAAAAAATTTCCTTTTTTTTTTTTTGGCCTTTTCTTGAGCCGCTCCCGCAGCATATGGAGGTTCCCAAGCTAGGGGTCAAATCAAAGCTGTAGCCACCGGCCTACACCAGAGCCACAGCAACACAGGATCCAAGCCACGTCTGAGACCCACACCACAGCTCATGGCAATGCCGGATCCTTAACCCACTGAGGAAGGCCAGGGATCGAACCCACAACCTCATGGTTCCTAGTTGGATTCTTTAACCACTGCGCCACGATGGGAACTCCCCATCCTCAAAAATTTCTGTTACTCAACTGTTGGGTCTAGCCTCTGTCCTCCAGTTCTGTCATTCCTTAACTATACAGTCAGTTTATCTTCTATTTTACTGATCTGATTTTAGTATTTTCATCCTGATTTTTGTTACTTCCAATGATAGGCTAGTGTTCTGCTTTCTTTTTTCCCTCCATTTCTTGCTTTTCTTTCTTCTTTTCTCCCTCTCTCCTTCCTTCCTTCCCTGTCTCTCTTTCTTCCCATATCAGGCTGCACACATTTAATAACTTCCTGTTACCTCCTTGAATATAAACCCCAGCCATTCTCAGAAATATTTTGGTTCCTCTGATGAACATGTATTTCAGATGTACTCTTCCTTCACATTGCAAACCTACTTTCAAAACTCCTTTTAAATGTTCATTCATGCATTCTTAAATTTCACCCACCAAACTTTGTTGAAACTTCTGAAAGTAGCCTATGGTTCAGATAAAGATGGTTGATGAAACTTAAGGAAGATTCCTGTTGTTCCTATTTGATCAACATTGCAAACATGTCCCTCTAAAGGAGATTTGTGTAAAGGGCTGGTAAGGAGTTAAAGCATAGGATGGATAAGGAGGAATGACTGGAGGCAAGAGAACCATTAGCAAGTTTTGCAAGGAACTGTGTCTGTATCAGTATGAGCTTAGATTAGGGTAACGGTGGAACAGACCAAAAGAAAAAGCTGGCCATGAGAGAGATACATTCTAATTGACTTCATTCAAATCAGATGTTCTGCAGTATACACTAAATAAATGCACCTTCTGTCAGGTCATTTGTCTGTCATTTGTCATTGAACAAATTCAAAATGCTGACTCACAGCCATCACTTCTCTTGGGCAGTCATGACAATCAGAACTGGTTCGGGGCACAAAGAGAGAACACATTTCCCCCCAAGAAAAATCTCTAAGAGCTGCCTTTTCATCAGCTCTCTCTGGGCAAGGCTCCGTGTCATCCAGGCAGCACAGCTCGACCTGATGATCTGATTAGGGCTGAGTGGCAGGAAAGTGAGGTGGCCACACTTCCCAGCCCCAGTGTATTGCAAGCCCCCCATTCACCCCTCATCCGTACTTGATTGTTAAAAGCAAAACTACAAGAATAGAGTTGATTCTTCCTTTCCCATTACTGACATCGTTTTGGAGTTGTTGGGTCTCCTGAGATGTGTTCTGGAAAGATCCTGCAAAGAGGCGTGAGAGGCCTGCCTGCTCTGAAGAGTGACGAAAATGTAAATTTCAGTAATCTCCCGAGTGAAGCAGACATATTTCACCAAGGCCAGATTAATTTAGCAGCTACATTTCCATTCCTGCAAGCGCTTAAGTAGAAACAGACCTTCGAAACGGTCATAAAGGCAGAAAAGTTTCTCCAAATACATACAATGTGCAGAGGCCTTGGCCAGCAAAAAGGATCCCAACAGGCGCCCTAAAAGGTATGTGATGACACATTGCAGGAGAGAAAAAGCCTTTCCGTGTTGCAATTATTTATATAAGTATTGTGTAGGAATGCTTAAATGCAATACATCAGAGCTGTTTGGGGGTAACTAGAAGGAAAAGGTCCCAAGATCTTCTACTTCAGATGGAATTGGGAATTATGTTTATACCACTTTTGCCTGACTCTACCAATTTGACAAGTGGCCGTAAATTCCAAAGCGGTGACCTCTAACTGCTGCTCAGCAACTGACTTGTGCTGCGGCTGTATAAAAGCCACGTAATCCTCCCACTTCCTCTATTTTTTAAAAGCCCCGCTTTAAAAAGCTCATCCATGTCATAGCCTGCAGATATTTTTGAGGACCTTTATTGCGCCAGAGATGCAGACAAATATGAAGGGCCTGGTACCTGTCCTCAGGGAGATCACAGACCAGGAACCAGACTGACACCAGGAATCCACCAGGCAGGTGATGGGCCAGCGGGAATTGTAGGAAACAGAGCCGCCGATAGGAAAGAGTGGATTTGGGGAGGGGACAGGAAGCTGAGCAGGTAGGTGAGACACCAACATTCGTGCCCCTGGTCCATGCAGAGTCCTTCCTTCCCTGGTCCGTGATCCATCGCCCACTCGTCCATGAGCAATGATAGCTCTGCATTATCCTCACCTGCTGCTCAACCCTCTCTGCAACTCATTGTGGGCTCTTCCAAGTCAGGCCATGTCCTACTTGTTTTTCCCCACAGCGCCTAGCATATAATACATGCTCTGCCACTGTTTGTCCAACCAATAAATGAATGAACGGCACTTCGTCGTCAAAGTGGGAATAACTCTGCCATGTCCAATAACAGAGGAGAGATTGCTTTCCCTTCATCACATCAGTGGGAACCAATGCAAGGGTAATGCCTGCCAGAGAAGAGCTTGGTGTGTGTGTGTGTGTGTGTGTGTGTGTGTGTGTGTGTGTGTGTGTACATGTGTACATGTGTACGTGTGGAGGAGGAGGAGGAGTTTCTGGTGGATCTCTCCTCAGGAAAGAGCCAGAAGTTGAAGGGTGGAAGTCATCAGTCAGGCATACATGACTGGAGGAACTGGGCAATGGTAGGAATTTTAAAAAGCAACGAAGGATGGTAAAGATAAGAAAATAAAATGAGGTAAGCGATGACTTGGGGTGGCTGAGTACATGAATTACAAAGGGCTTTATGGGGTGTCCTGATACAAACTCTTTGGGTTGATCAGAGTCTCAAAGTAAAGGTACCAGATAAAATATGCCCCAAATATTCCATGGAATACTGTATACCAAATAAACAATCATTCCTGAAACATACATGTACTAAAATTGTTTTCACTACTTTTCTGAAATTCAAATTTAACTGGGCATCTTGTCTTGTTTAATTTGCTAAATCTGGCAATGCCGTCTTAAAGGAACAAGCATGATGGAAATAAGGATGGACAAGTCAATGGAATGAGATTGTGGAGAGTTAAATCCCATGAGCCTTCACTTGGCAACTTTATTCAGATGTTATTAGGTGATCAAGAAGTCTCTCAAAAAACAAGAACGGATTTAGTAAGATAATAAGGTGATTCTCCAGTAACAGCAACAATTGTTTTTGTTTCCCCTCCTAAGACTTTCACACCTGTGCCTAAGGATCACCTGAACTTAGGAACAACCCACTTGTGGCTTCTGTCAAGTGTCTAGTCACCAGATTCTACCTTTCAGAAGCTTAGGGAAAAGAAAACCTTTCTTCTGTCTCTCCTGTGAGAAACAAGGGACTGAATGAAATTTCCACATGGTGGGGTGGGTGTACCTGAGGGGACATTTGGCTGCAAAACCTCTCCTTAAAATCTTTTCAACAAGATTTTGTTTTACTTACATAACAAGGCATTTGGAGAAAGAAAGCTGTCCACATTCAACAACGTCAAGACCACATACCTGAAATGCTCTCTGTGTCTGCCTCATAGCTGCAAGATGGCTGCCACAGCACCAGTCACCACATTCCTGTTCAAGGCAGGAAGAAAGAGAAGAAGATAGAACCATTCAACTGCTTCTGATCCTCTTCTTCTTTCCTTAAGGAATCGAATGGCTCCCTGATCCCTGCCTACCCCACAGACTTTTGGTTATATGTCATAAAAGACTTCTGAGTTTCTCTTAGTGGGAGACAGCTACAGAGAAGAAAGTGGGAGTGGCTGTGGGGTGGTCCAAAAAACAGTTGAAAGGAGCCCCTAACCCAGCCAGCCTTCTGGAAGGAAGAGCTCCAGGAAGCACTGAGAAGAATCCGGGCTCTGAAATCCAAACAACATTGGTTCAATTGTGGGCCCTACCCCTCACTACATATGTGCCCCTAAGCAAGGCACTTAACCTTTCTGAATACAAATAACGACAGTGACCTCAAAATGGGAGGGGAGGAGGACCAGAGATAATACATATTGAGCACTTGGTAGGGTATGTGGCAGTGGGTACACGATGAAGAATAATAATCAGTATTATTTGGAGATACCAACCAATTAGACACGAGGGCTTTTTTTTTTTTCCTATTTGGATAAAATATGCCTTCTATTAGGTATGTATTTTCCAAAATTGTGTTCCAGAGTGTGTACATTTTAGCTCTACGATTATTTGCTGTTCAACATGACCTTTATAGAATGATTAAAATAGAGACTTTGGGTTGTCTGGATTAATCATGGTCCTTCCCTACATACTCATGTCATTAGCAATATCAAAAACTATTACAAAAAGACTCTTCTGTAAGCATACAGGTTGGGGGTACTACTCTGAGTTGTAAGTTGTCCTTTCTTTCTAAAATTACACAAAAAAGATTTTTGATTCGAGGAACTGTTTAGTCTGTACATGAAACAAGTGCCATCTGGAAAGCCCTTCATTTTAAAACATATTTTATATTCAGTTTCCCACTGGAAGAAAACTATAGAACTCAAGGTAATGAAACTGGTTTCAAGGGCCAAACAATAGGATGTATGGACTCGCTGTGATGAGGTTTTATAAGATGGTCCTTGAAGGCTCTCAGCATTTACTCTATTTGACAATTGAAGCTCAAGGAACTCTTCAGAAGGATGAAAGAGAATCATATATGTTATTGCAATATTTGGATATTAAAAGTCTAAATATAGGCCGGAGAAATTAGAATAAAGTATTACACACACACACAGATGTTTAAAATTTACCAGTAATGAACGCACATGCCAGAACTTGAGAAAATGAAAGAAGAAACAGCATTAGAATCCTTTCTTATTCGTAAAAACATCTTCTATACAAGCCAATTTAATACACATGATGCAAATAGCAATGACTCGTCCAAGGAAATATTGAAATCCGTTAGGATTGCATGTGCATAATCTGATTCAACAAGTCAGTATATTTTTCTCAAAAACATAATATCTTTTCTGCATTGTGTGAGATGAAGGTTAGATTACATTGCTTGCCTGTGCAATAATTCCCACATCATAAATTCTGATGAAATTATATCAATATATAAAGCAAATGGATGTCTGACCTACCATCGTTTTCTAGTTCTCGGAGAGAGAGAGGCTGACATACAAGCAAATCCCCAGCTGCTTGGAGCGATGCTATTACAGCCTGCCTCTGCCTGGGAACTCTTATTAACTATCTTGACCAGGAGCGGCTGCTAGAGTTTGTGGTTTCTGCTCTGAATATTAAACTTGGGCATACAAGAGTCCTTATTGTGGGGAACACTTGGAAATGGTAATACAAAATTGCTTTATATTTGCGGGATTTGATTGCTTTCGATGATACAGCCCTAGCTGGTGGGCCTCTCTTGCTGCTTGTATTTCCAGATTATAAATCATTCTTTTGACAGGGTATCTGCCACAACCAGGTCTCAGTTTCCGTGGTATCATTTTTTATATTACAACTGGCAACTGCTCTTCTGGGCTGTTCATATAAGTGACACATTTTGCATAATTTATGAGAACGGGGTCAAAATCAAAGCTAATAAAAGCCTCCCCAACTTTTCTTGTACATGTCAAGGCATCTCTGGCTTTGAGTTCTGAGAGGACCGGGTCGTGAATAGAAGTTGTTAAGATTTTTGTATGGTGTTGGTAGGCGCAGTGTTTACCAATTACTGAAATGCAATATCGCAAAAGCCAATATGAAGTGAAGCCATATCCACAATTCGCCAATTCGTTTCTGATGGTCAGTCTTCAGAAGCAAAATAATATCTTAAAATTCGTGTAAAGAAATAAAAGCATTGAATGCACCCTCACACAGAAAAAAGATGGTTAGAAGTCAATGTCTCTTTCCTCTTCTAAAAACAAGGATGTTTGAACGAGACTGGTCTGCAGGCTTCCTTCCGGGTCTGATGTTTTGGTAAGGCCATAGTATTCACTGGGGGAATCAAAGTACAATGAATACAGATGACAGAGAGAAACCTTTGCTGCTTCCTTGCTGCAAACAAGTTAGACTCAGATCTAATTTTTAGGACCTAAATGAGCCTTTCCTTACCGGAACCCCTACACCAGCTCTATCACAGAAGCCCTTCCTAAAGTTACATGTTTTAACGCCCAGAATACAGCTGACTTCTGGTTGTGCCTGAGATGCCTTGGTTTTTTCTCTACGTGAATTTAGGGGGATATTAATGTGCAGGATTAACATCCAACGAGCCTAATGAGATCCGAGCAATAGTGTGAGATGCCTTCCAAAGTATGCGCTTATGAATTTATGAATGAAGGAATCAATAATTTAAAAGACTGTTTTGAAAGAACCTCAGCCCAGAAATCAGAAGCTCTCAATTCCTCCTACACCCCCGCTCCCCCAGAGGCCTGGCTGACTCCGGGTCTCCCTGGTTGCTCTTATTAGATCAATGCTTCTTTGACGTCCCATTAGTCATAATACAAAGCAGGAACTGTGAGTGGCCCAAGGCTCAACCTTCGCTGGGAGTGGTTTCCAAATTAACCAAGTTCAGCCTTTCCTGAGCAATTAGTTGTCCTTCCCCATCCGCCCCGCTTCCCCATCCCAAAGAGGATTTGTATGTATTTTCAAATGGAACCAAAATATAATTGTAGTGGAACCAGAGAAATCTGGTACAAAACAATCGTTGGAAACTCAAAAAGATTGTCCTGGAGCCAAGTTAGCTTATTGAAGTAGCTTCCATCCTCATGGGCTGTGTTCCTCCCTGTGGTCTGCACACTTCAGAACTTTTTGGGAACTCAGGCCTTTCCCAAATAAGGAAAACAGAGGTTGACTGTGCAGAAGAATGTTTTATTTTATTTCTTTAAATTTTTTGTCTTTTTGCCATTTTCTTGGGCCACTCCCACGGCATATGGAGGTTCCCAGGCTAGGGATCTAATCAGAGCTGTTGCTGCCAGCCTGCTGGCTACAGCCACAGCAACACCAGATCCGAGCCGCCTCTGCGACCTACCCCACAGCTCACAGCAACGCCAGATCCTTAACCCACTGAACGAGGCCAGGGATTGAACCTGCAACCTCATGGTTTGTAGTCGGATTCGTTAACCACTGAGCCACGACGGGAACTCCAGGAGAATTTTTTAATGGATAATCATTGAAAGTTGAGATTGATTCCTTTGGGAATTTTACTTATGGGATTTCAGAACCAAGGGGACTTTAGAGACAATTGTCATTCATCAGATGAGAAACTGAGATCCATCAGAGAAAAAAAAAATGGCTTGCCTAAGGTCATAGCAGTAGCAGCAGCAGAACTGCCGCTAGACTCCAAAGACTCGTATCTGTAACAGTGACTTTCAAACTTTTTCGACTGTGAACCACTGTAGGCAACATATTTTCCATCATAATCCCTTCACAGTTACATCCAAGCAACTGAAACACAATTTCAAGAAATGAGTCTTACCCTTACTATGTCTGATGTGCTCTGATCTATTGTGTTCCACTCTTTTTCACTCACTTTTATTTTTGAAGCACTGGCCATGAACTACATTTCATTATAACCTACCGTTTTAAATCACTGTTGTAGAAGACATTTGCTCCAAAATGGCTTATTGGATTTCCTTTAATAAAGACTTTCTACAAATAAACTCCTATTCTACCTCCAAGACATGGAATAGAATGAGGTTCCTCATCCAAGCCCAGGATTCTGAAGACCTGCTACATTTGATAGAAACAAAATTATTTCCTATAATGTTATTGGTTTTTCCTAATAGCGACTGGGAAAGCTGGAATGGCTAGAAAAAGAAAACCCAAATAGGAGTTCCCATTGTGGCTTAGCTGGTTAAAAACCCAACTAGGATCCAAGAGGGTGCAGTTTCGATCCCTGGCCTCGCTCAGTAGGTTAAGGATCCAGCGTTGCTGTGGCTGTGGTGTAGGCCAGAAGCTGCACCTCTAATTCTATACCTAGCCCCGGAACTTCCACACAGCCCACCATCGCAGCCCTAAAAAAAAAAGAAAAGAAAAGAAAAGAAAACCCAAATAATACAAGACCCAGAAGAGATCAGAAGCATCAACTCAGACCCACAACAACAGAAGCATAAGTTGTTCAAATGATAGGTGGGCACTGCTCTGCAGAGATGCTTATTCAGGCTCGTGGCCAAATTTTAGGGCTCTTTGCCTTGGAATAAATGGCTTCGGTTAGTAACTGCTCCATAAGATTCAGTGCAGAGTTTTGGCTCATTTGGATGACTGAGGTAAACACCCAAATTCATGAATCCAGTTACTTGGGGAAAAGGTGGTTGTTGCTAAGCCAGGCTGCTAACCTATCAATGGAGGAGAGGAAGTCACCACCATGGGTTTCAGATATTTGCTTACAGGTTTTCTAATGATGCTCTCTGGTGATCAGTACCTCCCATCTTCTCTCTAGCAAAGTGCATGAAATCCTAGCTTCAGTATATTCATTAAAAAAAAAAAAAATGGGAGTTCCGCTTGTGGCTCAGCAGTAACAGACCCGACTATGTCCATGAGGATGAGGGTTTGATCTCTGGCCTCGCTCAGAAGGCTAAGGATCTGGCGTTGCCGTGAGCTGCAGATGCATCTTGGATCCCGTGTTGCTGTGGCTGTGGTGTAGACTGGCAGCTGCAGCTGCAGCTCTGATTGGACCCCTAGCCTGGGAACTTCTATATGCCACGGTGCGGCCCTAAAAAGACATACACACAATGTATACGTGTGTGTGTGTGTGTGTGTGTGTGTGTGTGTGTATCTCCACCATTTATCATGTGGCATGTGGTCTTTACTCCTTGCCAGGCTGAAGGATGGAGCCAAGGATTCTGAGCGGCGGTAGAAAACCGCACGTCCCCTGGATGCCAGGAACAGGAAACATGGAAGCAGTTCTCAGAGACAGACAGTCACCGCGGGCCAAGTCCTGGCCCCGGATGATGGGCACACTCCCCGTCTGAGTTAGCTGCCTGCCAGCAGCATGACCACAACGAGCAGGAACTCCCTCTGTCCACTTCCTCCATGGGACAAGGCATGGACCTGCATCCCATCCGTTCACAAAATGCTCGATTCCAGCCCCTGGGTTCATCCCTGCAGGCTAGGGATGGAACAGCTTAGCTTCTTTCCCTGGAAATTCCCATGCCTCCATCCTATGGTAATGTGGAGCCAGCCAAACCGTGTTTTTCACTCTGGGCTGGTTTCTGGCAAGAGTCCCAATGCTGGACTCCAGCACTGACAGAGGTTAATGGGTACCATTTAGCCACTCTCAGCAGCACTGGTTTGATCTTCTTGGCTCTGATACTCTTCCTTCTCTTGGCACCAGAAAATTCAGCTTTTGCCCTTTATCTTGTTATCCAAGAGCCTGAATGCCCATGACAGCCGTGGCTGCAGATGCCGCCACTTCCAAGTCTTTGGCAGAGCGATAGAATTCAGACCAAGCCGGCCATGTGCATTGAGCTCTTTATTTTTCCCTAAACAGCCAGCTGGCCTGTTGCTGGAACCAAGACCAATCAGAAAAGACACACATGCATATGTGGCTGGCCCTGCTGTGTTTTTTCCTCCACCAAGAAAGACAGGGGAAACAGTTTCTCACACTTAGTAAGAAAAGATGATTAACTATGCCCTGAATCCAAAGAACTTTCGACTGCCCTGAGTTCCTAAGTTCCTAGAGGTGCTTCTGCCCACAGAGTTACATTGAACATGACTTTGGAAGAAAAATGCCGAGGTAAACTTGACTGTCTCTTGGCAAACAAGTACAATCAGTTCCAATTACAAACAGCGGGTCATTCTCTTCAGGAGGGCCCAGAACCTTCTTAGATCCACTCGGAGGAGTCCTGACTCTCAGCCTCAGAACCCACAGCTGAGAAGTAGGAACAAGAGGGGCACACAGAGTTTAGGGCCTGTGGGCAATGTGGACCATGGAACTTGTATAAAGTCATATCACTCTTGGAGGAGTTCCCGTTGTGGCTCAAAGGGGTAAGAACCCAACATAGTATCCATGAGGGTGCAGGTTCAATCCAAGGCCTTGCTCAGTGGGTTAAGGATCTGGCGTTGCCACAAGCTGTGGCGTAGGTCACAGATGCTACTCGGATCTGGTGTTGCTGTGGCTGTGGTGTAGGCCAGTAGCTGCAGCTCCAATTCAACCCCTAGACTGGGAACTTCCATATGCCATGGGTGTGGCCAGTGGTAATAATAATAAAATCATATTACACTGGAAGATGCCTGAAATCTCCCATAAGCACAACCCTGAATCAAGACTCTACTGAGGAAACTCAGGCTCCCCCAGCACTGGGATAAATTGCTGTCACATTGCTTGAGGCCCAGATGAAGTAGTTGGCTTGCATTAAGGAACATAAAATGCAAATCTTTTAACCTAAGACTCAGACTCAGAGAAGCAAGAAGCTGGAAGGAGGAACTGGGACTCCCTGAGGACGTGACATCCCTCTGGCAGATGCCACGAGTGGAGTGACACACACACACCAGGAGAAGCACATGCATGACTCAGTTTCCCTGGGAACACCCTCCTCTCTCTTGCCTTTTCTCTCCAAGCCTAGAGCTGAACCTGCTTGTATTTCATTTCCAAATGTAGCTGGGAAGGCGATTCAGCTTCCAGTTTAGAACCTCTGCCCTTTTCTTCACCATGAAGATTCCAGAATATTCCAGAATAATTCTCATTTCTGCCTATATGTAAGTCCCAAAAGTTCAAAAAAGTTTGGAGGAAGACTTTCAGAAATCAAAATTCTGTCCCCTGATGAGCACAGGGAAGAATTGAGAGTTAAGGGGGCTTCCCAGGGCCGCCTGGCCTCAGTCGAACATCTCTGAAATGGGCGTGGTAACACCCTCCTCTGTGGGAAGGGCAGAATCAGGTTAATTAATTGGCTTCTTCAGAGCAGAAAGTGTGTCATCCTCTTCAAAACCCTAGGATGACAGGTGTGAAGTGGTGTCACTGTTTCATAAATTGCTACATCAAACATGGGACGCCTATAAACCTGCAACACGTAATTATTGTAAAAATAGCACGCTTAAACTCCCAGAAGAGTGTGTGGCGTTTTTGATGGAAGAGAAACACGTATGTTCCTGAGCAAAGAACCCCACCTCGAATCTACCTCCGGGGTCCAGCCACTGCTTCCTCGCCTCAAATGTCCATAACAGCCTCCCCCAGGTTCTCCCAGATTCCACCCTGCCTTCTATGCTCTTGTGATTTACAATAAGAAATAAATATTTGGTGTTTGTCCTGTTTCTGGCACAGAGCTCCTAAAAACCCTTAGAATTTCCTGCGGAGACCCACAAAGGTGTCTTTTGTTATGCTAATGAGGCAACTTTTGGAAAGCACCTAAGGATGGACTCTAGTTGCCAGGGAAACCAACCAAGCCATTAGAGGGTTGGAACTTTCAATCTCACCCCAAAGCCTCCTGGGAGGGGTGCAGGGCTGGAGGTTAAATCAATCACCAATGACTTAATCAATCATGTCTATCTAATGAAACTTCCATAAAAGGACCTGGGTTCAAAGAGCTTCCAGGAAGCCCGATGCCCTTCCCCCATGCTTCGCTCTATGAACTTCTTCCATCTGGCTGTTCCTGATTTATATCCTTTTATAATAAACCAGTAATCCAGTAAGTAATGTGTTTTTCTGAGTTCTGTGAGTGCTTTAGCAAATTAACTGAACCCAAGGATGGAGTCGTTGGAAGTTCAGATGTATAGCCAGTAGGTCAGAAGTCTAGGTGACAACCTGGTCTTGTGACTGGCATCTGGGGGGCGGGGGAGGTGCCAGGGAACAAGGGGAGGTGGGGAGGCAGTCTTGTGGGACTGAGCCCTTAACCAGAAGACTCTGATGCTGTCTCTGAGTAGGTAGTCTCAGAATTGAAATTGATCTGTAGGACGCCTAGCCCATGTCAGAGAATTGCTTGGTGGTGTGGGGAACACCCCCAACACTGGAATTGGGATCAGAATCCTCCCTTCCCTCAGTCAGCTCTCTTGCGGGGCAGCAAGAATGATCCTGACACTCCTCTACTCAAACTCTCCCATCTCCTCTCAGCTCGCTTGGATTAAAAGCCCAAGTTCCTGCCATGGCCCCTACCTGAGCCCCACCTGAGCCTTCCTGTACCATCCCATCCTCTACTACTTTCCCCTCTGGGGACCTTGCTGACCCTCAAGCCCACCACAAGCTCCTGCCCGGGGGCTTGAGCTGCTGTCCCCTCTTCTGTAATGCTTCCCCCACCCCACCCCACACAGTCTCTGTGTGGCCAGCTCCTTCTTCTCCTCTGGGTCTTTGCTCAACTGCTCTTTTCTCAGTGACACCTTCCCTGACCACCTCACTTAAAATCACAACCTTCCCCTGACCCATAATCCCCCTGGCCCCTTCCTGGCTTATTGTTCTCCACAAGCCTTATCCATCTAAACTCCTGTATTTTGGCTTCTCGATTTTCTGCCACCTCTGCTAAGACCAGGATTTTGTTCCGTCCTGCCCATCGTGGCCTCCCTAGTACTTAGATCAGTGCCTGACACGTGGAGCTGTTCGATAAATATTTGTTGGATGAATAAACAAATGACAATTTCTTCCAAATGTGAGGACTTTTTGCACTTTCCCTAAGATGATCCTAGTCAGACCTTCTTATCATTTCTGCAGCTGCCCTTTTGACTGTTTAGATGCTCACACCTGCCTTAGAGGGAAGAATCTTGTTGAGGTGGGAGGAGCCAAAAAGAAGATGTCATCGATGGAACTCTTGTTTCCCAAAGGTGGGGACAATGCCTTCTGTTCTTTCCCATCCCGTTCCTTTGTATTAAGATACAGCCCTGAGCAGGAATTAGAAGCTTCTCTGAAGGATAAATGAGGTAACAGGTGGGAGGTTAGACTCTGGCTTTCCACCATTTGTGTCAAGTTCCAACAGAGCCCTCTGGTGAAGATGGATCGGGGGAAAGACCAACATATGTGTGTCTTATTAAAGGCCCTTCAATTGCAAGGAGTAGGAATCCATTCCAGCCAGCCAATGGGTTTTATTGTAATGGGTTTTATTGGAAGGACACAGGATAACGCAAAGGACTCTAGAGTGACTGCAGTCACGAACTGGAAAGCTGGCATGAGCGGTGTTTGTTCCCTGGTTCCAGTCTCACGGTCTCTCCTCACCCCTGGTCTTTTTGTACCTCTTTCACACACCTCTCTGTGTCTTTAGTTAGCACTTAGCATCTTCTGTCTCTCCTTACACTTGGGTTATATATCGCTGCCTTACTGCCAGGAGACTCTATGGTCCTTTCAGGTCAAATGCTATCCAAGCCCTGCGAGCAGCCCAGAGTCCCTATTTCTAATTCCAGGGGGAAAAAATCCATCTTGGGACAGAAATCCTCCCTACTGCAATTTTCAGTGGCAGTGTTGATGAAGTCCTTTCCACATCTGAAATCTGTAGGTCCAAAAATGTTTCTGATTTTACAGTTTTTCATAGTTTAATGTGGTGATGAGTTTCGTATACTGTATATTACATAACATCATCCCTGGATGTGGGGCCATGTTCTAAAATTAAAGACATGAATATTTCTGCAAAAAAAAAAAAAAAGGATGGCTATTTATAATAAAAGGGACAACTAAAAATTATAAATAGCTCCAGGTCAGACCTGGTCAAGTTTAGCTATCAAATGAATTCAGGTCAGGTTTGAATTTGCCCCCAAATGAGTTGGACAATCTTTCAATTTTCAGAGTCATTTGGATTTCTGATTGAGGATAAGTAAGGTAACCATGTAATGTACCATCCAAACTTCACTTCTAAGAGTAAAGGGAATGCTATGAGAGATTGCCCTGGGAGGAAATGCTGAGAATATGCAGTGGAGCAGCATCAGTCTGTAATCCCCCCACCCCACCCCACCCCACCCCACAATTACAGTCAGAGCAACTAGGACAGCAAAAGTAGAGCCCATGGGTAATAGGTACGGAAAAAACTAAGTGGTGGTGAGTTCCATGAGGATGCCGGTTTGATCCCTGACCTTGCTCAGTGGGTTAAGGATCTGCCATTGCCACAAGCTGCAGCATAGGTCAAAGATGTGGCTTAGATCCAGCATTTTGTGGCTGTGGTGTAAGCCTGCAGCTGCAGCTCTAATTCTGCCCCCAGCTGGGGACTTCCATAGGCCACAGGTGCAGCCCTAAAAAGAAAAAAAACAAAAACAAAAACAAACTAAGTGGTGGGTATACCCATAAACTCCAAAAAGCAATTAAATATTTAAAAGCTGCAAGATCTCTGTGTGTATCATCTGTGGAGGAGGAATCAAGAGAAAGTTAGGACACATCAAATGGACTTGAGAACAGGAGAATGCCCAATAAGTCCATACAAGAAATGTGTAATCTGAAAATAAGGGAAACTGAGGGATTTTTTTGCACAATCCAATTCTTGGGTGAGTACGAAGGCTTATGAAACTAAGGGAATGCAATAGTCTGGGCCCTATGAACCCTCAAAGAAACAAACCGAAATTTCCTTCCAGGATAAAGCTCCTCTCTGGGAGTATAATCTACAGTGGGACAGGGGCAACAAAGGAAAAAGTAAGATGCAGATAAAACCCTGGGTATACAATGAAGAGGACAGTTTTCCAAAGTATGACGCCGTATTTTTTTAATCATTCTGTAGGAAAAAACAAAACAAAAGAGAGAGAGTTCTAGAGCCATGAAGCTAGAAAAAAATGCTCTAACTCCACCCTCACCTAAAAGTAAAAGAAAACTTACTTTACATGATAATAACCAATAGAATATGATTGCAGGTGAATCCATATAATTTTTAAAAAAGGAAATGAAGAGAATAAGCAGCATGTGAGAATGACATGCCTACAAAATATATCAGAAATACAGCCAATATTTCAAAATGAGAAATAAAATATAAAGAAATATATACTTCTTTAATATATATATCAATAATATATATAAATATATATAAAGAATAAATATGTAAATACTATAAAATACAATAATATATATTTATTAATAATATATATAAATATAAAGAAATAAAAAAGAAGATATGAAGTTATATAAAATATGAAAGAAAACCATGAGTCAGAACTTTTAAATTTTAAACATGAGAGATTATAGAACTCAGGAAATATTTAGAAGCAAATAATAAATCATTTCATAAATGAAGACCAAGTTGTAAGAAATAAATGAGTAGGTAACATATAATGTCTTATGAAATAAAGGCAAAACAGCCATACAAAAACCCATTTTCAATTAAAAAGAAATAAAGAGATAAAAATTATTCAAAAGAAAATAGTAGATACAAAGGTAAGTCATAAAAGACGAGGAAATTCCCATTGTGGCTCAGTGGTAAGGAGCCCTACTAGTATCCATGAGGATGCAGGTTTGATCCCTGGCCTGGCTCAGTGGGTTAAGGATCTGCCATTGCCATGAGCTGTAGTGTAGGTCACAGACGAGGCTCAGATCCTGAGTTGCAGTGGCTGTGGCATAGGCTTGCAGCTGCAGCTCCGATTCAACCCCTAGCCTGAGAAATTCCATATGCAGCAGGTGTGGCCCTAAAAAGCAAAGAAGAAGAATGGGAAGAAGAAGTAACATATGTATAATAGGAGGGCACACTCCCACTCAAGGAAAGAAACAAAAGTAGAGCAGATTAGCAGACGCGGAAGTAGAGTATTAGCAGATTTCGAAAATTAAAAACCAAGAAAAGTTTCCTGAATTGAAAAGTCACTTGAAACCACATATTGAAAGGACATACCATGGACAAGAAAAAGAAAGGAAGAGAGAAAGGAAGGAAGGAAAGAAGGAAAGAGGGAAGGGAAAGGGAGGGGAGGGAAAAGAAAAGAAGAGAAAAAGAAAGAAAACCCAGAAAGACCAACCTTGCAATGCAGTCTTGAAAAAAGACTGGACTTTAAGAAAAAGAAAATCCTCTGGGCATCCAAAAAAGGCCAGCTCACTCAGAAACCAGATTATCATCAGATTGCTCCCTAGCAATGCTCTATGCCAGAAGAAAAGAGAATGATATCTTCAATGTAATCAAGGTTACAAAATGTGACTTTATATACTTTTAGCCCATCAAATTTACATTAAAGTATAAATACTGCAGATAAACTGTTATAAACATGAAAGAACCTACAGTATCTTCATGAGCTCTTCCTGAGGAATCAATTGGATAACAAGCTTTATATGATCTGAATGATGGGAGGAGGCATTAGTGAAGCTGGGTAATTCCCTATTCTTGGCATATGAAAATGGAGACACAAATGTATGACAAAATTTTAAGTAAAAATCCTGTATTCCCCAAGCTTGAATTGGAAATATAAGTATAAATTCATGATACGCTTTAAAAAAAATTTTTTTTAAAGAAAAAAGAAAGCAAGAAAAACAAAAAATATTCCCACTGTGGCACAGTGGGATCAGTGGCATCTCTGCAGTGCTGGGATGCATGTTCGATCCCTGGCCCAGCACAGCGGGTTAAGGATCTGGCGTTCAGCTGTGGCATAGGGTGCAACTATGGCTCGGATCTGATACCTGGTCCAGGAACTCTATACGCTGTGGGGCGGCCAAAAAAAAAAAAAGGGAGTTCTTGGTGTGTTTTATCTTTGAATTTTCCCTAGCTGTGTCCACTGAAAATGCCTAGAAACCATGACCAAACAATAGGAATAAGCACTCCTGTGCCCAGATTGTGTTCTGTAAGTACTACGTCCCTTGAAAAGGAAACAGGGCTTCTTGGAGCAACAGCTGATCTTGACACTAGAGCAAGAGGTATGCAGGAGGAGCCTGGAACCTCTAGTTAGGTGAGTAGCAAGGAAGTTATCAAAGGCTCTTAGGAGTTTGTCAAAGAACTCAAGGGCCACCTTGAAGAAATTTCCACTGGCCAACCATGGGACAATTTGAGCATCCTCAAAGATAACAACCGTAATAATTGAAGCCCATAAAATACACTCAAGCCTATGAAGTAATTGTGATGTAAAAATAATCACTTTAAGGAAAAAAGAGATGGGGAACCTGTAGATGGAAAGAGACTTTGCAATGTGGGTGGTTTTTTGAATCTTAGTTCAAACAAAGCCAAAGTGAAAAAAAAAAAAGAAGGAGGATGAGTTCCCATCATGGGTAACGAACTTGACTAGTATCCATGAGGACCAGGGTTCAATCCCTGGCCTTGCTTGGTGGGTTAAAGATCTGGCATTGCCATGAGCTCTGGTGTAGGTTGCAGATATAGCTCAGATCTGGCATTGCTGTGGCTGTGGTGCAGGCCGGCAGCTACAGTTCTGATTTGACCCCTGGCCTGGGAACCGCCCTATGTTTCGGATGCGGCCCTAAAAAGATAAAAGCCAAAAAAAAAAAAAAGAGAGAGAGAGAGAGAGAGAGAAATTTCAACACTGACTTGCTAGTGATTATACTGGGAGTTATAGTTCATTATTTTAGATGAGACAATGGTTATCATGATTAGGCTTTTTTTAAAAGGGGCTTAGCTTTTTTTTTTTGGCTGCACCTGCCCCATGTGGAAGTTCCTGGGCCGGGGATTGAACCCACGCCACAGCAGTGACAACGTTGGATCCTTAGCCTGCTGAGCCACAAGGGAACTCCCAAAGCGCCATCCTTTTACGAAGACTGAAATTTGTTTTAAAATAGTACGGGAGAGGAATGAGGACACACAGAGCGTTATTATTCTATTCTGCATATTTTTTTGTATATTTTGGAAGTTTTCCATGAGAAAACTTTTTAAAAACTTTACATCAGGATAGCAGACTTCAGTTGGGACTGTCCCAGGCAAAGCAGGCTGGAGTTCGCCCTCTGGATAAGAGAGTATGTATCAATATATGATCCAAACATGGTTACGGGGCCCAGAGATGCAGGTGACAGACCTGTCAAACACCCCCCCAAAAGTGCCCAGTATGATTATATTCTGATCATTTAGCACTTTTGATATCATTAGCTCATCTATTCTTATTTTGATTTTTACCTGCCTCAATCCAGGTTCCATTTGCATAATAATCATTTCTTATTTGAGAAATTCAGCCACATGCTTTTTTTTTTTTTTTTTTAATCTAGCTCAGTTTCTCCAAAAGAGCTTCTAGCAAACAGGCCACTAAAATTTGGCAGCTTTATTGTTGAATGCATTCAATTATCATTTTTTAAGTCTAGCACCACATTCCTTTAATGATGTAGGACCTTGCACGGTTTTAAATGTCTCCCAAAGCTTTCGTTGTAAATTGTGCTAAACATCAAAGGCAGTCTGCGATGCCCAGATGCTGTTTACCTCCTGTGAGATTCTTCGCACTAAATAGGACGAATAGCCCTCAACAGATTCAGAATCAGAGCTGAGAAGAAAGGAATAACCTTCTTTTGGGGATGCTAATCCAAAGCCTCGCACTGAGTATGAAAAACCACATTAGAAAATCTTTTTAAAATTGACCTTCTGCATTGATTCCCCTGCTTTTATTTGCAGGCCCATCAAGAAACATAGTGGCATCTCCTAGGTCCACAGGGGCAAAGATGTCCTGTGAGGCTGTGGCTGACTTGGGGTTAGTGTGTGACCAGGTTTGTTTAAATGCAGTCTCTAAGCCAGGACTCTAGAAAAGGCCTTCTTTTTTTGGAGGGGGGGTGTTTTGGGGGGCTTTTTTTTTCGCTTTTGAGGGCCACACTCGCAGCATATGGCAGTTCCCAGGCTAGGGGTCTAATCGGAGCTGTAACTGCTGGCCTACACCACTGCCACAGCAACGCGGGATCCGAGCCACATCTGCGACCTACACCATAGCTCACGGAAGCTCAAGATCCTTAACCCACTGAGTGAAGCCAGGGATCGAACCCACAACCTCATGGTTCGTAGTTGAATTCATTTCCTCGGCACTACGATGGGAACTCCTAGAAAAGTCCTTCCGAACTGTCGTAAAACAAGAGCCAAACAGCAATCTCTGGGCACGTCCCCGCTCTCGTCTCTGCAGTGTCCTGCTGGGGGGGACCCTGTTCCCAGGCCAGGTACCATTCCTGATGCCTCCGCTCACATCCTTTACATTGTTGGGATATGTATGGAATTCTTATGAGGGCTTATTCTAAGGATATTTTCCATGCCCTTCCAGATTTTTAAAGGATAAAAAATTAAAAAAAAAAAAAAAGCACAATTTCTGCCCTGACCCCACCCCAACCATCACGGCATCTTTTCAAACTTTTCATAGCTTTGTGGCCCCCTGGAACTTTGGTTATTCTGCGACATGAAACCTTGGTACTGGCCACCTAGGTCTGGAGCCTGTCAGTGGGGAGACGCTCAATTGCAGGGTTCAGAGCATCCTTCTCTGCCCTCGCACTCAATGCATTCCCTTCCCCGTAGACCCCTGTCCCCAGGTGTTTGTTGACCAAGCTCCAGCAGAACCAAGGCACTGGAGGCACCACAGTGCAGCCCAAAGCCTCCTTTCTTTTCTTCTAAGAGGCTTTCTTCGATGCAGACTCGTCAGCATCATGGACGTTTCCTTGGGTCACTCGCTGCAAACACAGGGCAGGATATCTTGGGGGGGGGGGTGGTAAGAGCCTGGGTTCTGGAGCCAGGCTACCTGCATTTGAATGCTGGCTTTGTGACCTCAGACAAGTCCCTTGGACCTGCTGTGCCTCAGTTGACTCATCTGTAATATGCGATATGAAGGTTCCCAGCTCTGAGCGTGGTGAGATTTCATCAAGTCCCACAATAGGGCTGAGCACAGTGATGAATGCCCCATACATGTGGGCTCCATGTTACAAGTGCAGAAGCACAGCCAGGGGATCCCAGGCTGATAAAAACCTTTCTCTCTTCTCTTCCGCCTTTTGCTGCCCCAGCCCTTCTAACCATCGTCTTGTTGGCATCTCCCACCTTCTCTCCTAGCTGACAATTGCCTTATGCTCCCCAGTCATTCTCTTCCAACGGTCACCCCCCACCCCAAGAAAGCATGAATTCTAACATCCTCACCCCCTTGTTATAAATGATGTCCATCGAGCATGACAACGTGACAATGTTTCATCAACCAAAACAAATACGAGAGCATGCGCATCTTCAGCTCTCCTCCTCTCTCCTGAGAAGGAGAGTTTCCTTGGCCCTTGGCTCCAGACCCGACGCTAGTGATGGAGGCAGCAGCTGGGAGACCTGGACCAGAGGCAGCCAAGAGCTTGAGGACCTCCTTGCATCCGGGGAGCTCAGAGCTTCACCTGGAGGAAAGAAAGCACCCGGGAGGCTGAGAAAAGACCCCAAGGGAGCAGAGGAGTGGCAAGAATCTGTAATGGAAGAGATTTGGGGAGGAAAAGGGAGAAGGACGATTTAGGGCTCAAGGTGAAAAAAAAATATAGAAGATGTTTGGCTGTGCTGTGTCTACAATCTTCCCTCTGCTGCCTGAGGCAGAGAGGGTCCTGGAGAGATGGACCAGTTATCATCAAGGCTTTGGGGGTTTCTCTTAGATCCTGTGAGCGAGAAGGCCCAAACTCACTTGCGTTACCATCGCAACAGCAGCGAGCATTTACTGAGTACCTATCGGAGCCCAGGCACCACACCAGGGCCTCAGGAGCAATGTCCCCAGTCCTCACAGCAACTCCACAGGGGCAGGTGGGCTTAGTCCTTCCTTCTTAGAATTTAGTGCCAGGGAAGACAAATAACTTGCATGAGGCCAATGAGAAGCAGAGGTGGGACTGGAATCATTCCAATGCCTGGAATCTTCCCACCCATCCCCTGAACCTGAGCGTAAGGTCTTAGAGGGCATGTTTACAATTACCTTTCTCGTGCTTTCAACTTTCAGTGCCATCCCAACTGCAACACCACAGGCACCCTCCAGTGGGTTGTTTTAGCTTCTTTGAATCCAGATACCATTGAGGCGTTAATAGATGCTTCTGATGAAAGAGCTATTTGTCTCCTATCAGAACCCACCTGTCAAAAATGAGACTCAAGGCAACTGACCATTTTTCAAATATCTTATTGTGTGTGGGTACAAACTGGCAGGGGAAGCAAGAGTCTAAGGAGGCTGTTTGAGATTTTAGTGCCACTACTTAAAAATAAGTACATAATGTTGTTTGATTTCTGAGAGGCCTCAAAGAATTATAAACAAAGCACGCAGCCAGCCCTTTACAGTGCGCTACCTGGGAAAAGCGTTGTTTGTTCACAGCAAATATGTAACCACAAAACACATTAAAATGCAGAAAAATCATCTGACCAAACAAAATAACGATAAATCAGCTCGAAACTTGTTGCCATTACAGGATATTAAATATGCTCATCTAGGGGAAAATGTGCGTTAGTCACTAGTTAATCGTGCACATAATTAAAGGGGTGGCCTGCACTCTGATTTATAGGTTGGATCTTCTAATTACTTAGCTGTAGCAATTAGGATTTTCTTTGTATGACACTTCTTCAGGCCAAAGACGCCTTCTATCGCTTGGGCCAGATTGAGGAGGGCAAATTCTGGCTCCCATCCCATCCCCTGTGATGCCCCCTCACCCCTCCACCCCTCCAGTTGAAGTTGTTCCCACCTGGGGATCTGAAAAGTGAGCTAAGGCTAGTGTGATGGCTGAGCTGTGGTTCTCCTTGAAAGACCCATCGGATCAGGGGTACTCGCTCTGCTTCAGAAGGCCCACTGCCTTGGAGACTCGGGGTCCTGTCTGCATCTAATACAGCACCTTGCAGACACTTCCTTACTAGAGAAAGATGAGAAGGGCCAGGAGTTGAAGAGAAATGCATATACCGTTCTTCGGACCATCATTTTTCCATAAAAAGTTTGTTTAAAGCTCTAGGAGACAGTGTGGCAGGATCAGGAAAGGGGGAGCTCACCTGCTATTTATCTAATGTCTTCCCTGGGCCAGGAATTCTGCTGTCCATGCAGGGGTGAAAAGCAGACGCCCTGGAATCCAAATGCCCGGGTCTGAGTCATGGCTCAGATAATTACTCGCTGTGTGGCACCAAGAGACTGACTGACCCTCTCTGAGCTTCTGTTTTCTTCTCTATCAAGTGGGGCTAACAGAGTACTGACTTCAAAGAGTTTTGAAGATTCAATGCAATAAAACTATGAAAGCAAGCGCTCGCTAGTTGCCAGCATACAGTAAGCACCTGCTGCATACCTGAGTCCATATTTCCAGCCCTATGGATCATTCGTTCATGTTTTCATTCACGCAGCAAATACCTGAGGGCCTATTAACAGACCCAGAAGGCCATGTTCTTTTCATTATCCTTCCTTTGCCCTCCCAGGACATAAACTTTAAACTCCTGGGCACAGGAGAGCCATTTATTATGTCGAATGAGAAAAATTCAACTTTTTGAAGTGTCAAAAGCCCTGGATTCAAGCTCATGTAAATCAGTTTTCAGCTACGACAGGGCTTGCAGAACGTGCACAACCAGAACGCCAGCCCAGACCGGAGCCATGTGGCTGGGGCTCACTCGTCGAAGCCGCATGTTGGATTTCACGGCGATGGTTAAGTGATAGCTTGGCGGGGCCTTCCAAGGATCATGTGATGGCTGGGGACCTCAAAAATAGCGACCTTCACTCCAGTTGAGCAAATCGTGGTTGGTTGCAGCTCTGTGTTGGTGCTTGGGACCCAAACATGACCAGCAAGCCCTGGCCTCTGGTCTCAATGGCCTCGTGGTCCAACAGGACCATGAATACTTACCTACGGATGTAAGCGAGGGCAAGGGAAACCGAGGGAAAGAAGAGCTGACACCACTTGCTGGAGCTTCCGGGGGTGGAGAGGTGGAGGGACTTGGGAGCAGAGGTACCAGCTAGGGTTTGCCCTGAGAACAAATATGGCAGAACGTCTTCTTAGTTCTTATTGGCTCTTTGGAAACCAATAAGAAGTTTCAAACCAGATAACAATCATAAGCATCTTAGCTACCATGTATTTCGTCAAACTCAAGACCCATATTAAACATCATTTTTTCCATTTAATTGTTCTTATCTTCTGGCTGTGTGAACGACTTCCCAATGCGAAGACATCACTCCCAAATGGGATTTAGTTAATTAGAGGCAAGACGGTGGCCCCCGTGATGCCTCAGAGAAGAACAACTGGAGTTCCCGGGTGGCCTAACAGTTAAGGATCCGGCATTGTCACTGCTGTGGCGAGAGTTGCAGCTGTGGTGAGGGTTCGATCCCTGGCCCGGGAACTTCCGCATATCATGGACATGGCCAAAGAAAAAAAAGAACACCTAACAGGCATTCAGCCAGACATGATGAACCAAAGGTACACCCCACAGAAGGCTCAGCACCTCTTTCCTTCTATGTAGCCGGAGGAAAAACTACATTCATCTCTTGGCTTATTTCCTTTGGCAAGGAGAATGATAACATGTGTTATTTTATTTATGAAAAATCAGACCTCTAGAAAAGCATGCTATTTGTGGTGGCAATTCAAGCAAAGGTGGACTGGTACCACCAAAAAGCACCCAGACTATGAAATATCCCTCCATCAACTTTCAGTTAAATAAACGGGACATTTTATCAGTAGAAACAAAATAGTCAACAGTGTTTCCTTGTGACAAAAGTCGAAGGTTTGAGCTCAACAATTAGGGAGTAAGCTTCTCTTTCACTGTGCTGGGAAAAAAAAATACTTCAACTGAGATAAGACCAGCAGGAAACGCCATCTTGAATAGCAGCTGAAAAACATCTCCCAGAAAATGTTCTAACCTGCTCCACACTCTGAACACCCCACAGCCCTGGTGGGAACAAATGAGGACTCATTTACCTTCCTCTTTCCGGGGGAAGCAAGTGGGACTCTCTCATGCTCATTCTGCCCTCTGGTGGATGATTTTGTAAAATGCACTAGGAGGGCTCCCTGGTAAGCAAGAATGACTTTATTCCTTTTTCATATGATTCATACGATTTCATGTAATTCTTATCTACAATTACAGGGCCCCAAAGCTTCTATCTTTCAACCTGTAGACCTCAGATTCGGTTTTCTAATTAAGTTGACTAAAACCCTGACTTTTATTTAATTAAACCCAGAATGGGGGTTTAAAACTATGTCTCAACATTCAGGTTTAAGCTAGTTCAGGTGAGCTGGAGATGAATTTTTTTAATGGATGAAAGCCAGCACACTCTATGACCAAACCCTTGAGCACCACAAAGACCAGCGTATCTAATTCATTAGAAAACAAGTTCATTTTTAAGTAGATTATTGGCGCCCCGAGGCTAAAATCCCTAAGACCAAGAATAACAAAAGCCATCTGAAGAAGAATACAGCATGATTTGTTTTCCATAAAGATACAGTATCCACATCAGTGTAGGTACAAAGATAGACAAAGTTCAGAAACGAATCCACATATGCATGGAAACTTGACATAGGCGAGAAGGACATTATAAATCAGAGTAGACAGGGTACACTCATAATAAATGTTACGAGGAGAACTGGTTATTATTTTGTGCAAAATACATCTAGATCGTACCTCAGACCATAGAAAAATAACACATTTCGGATGTACTATATGCCTAAGTGTGAAAACAAAATAAAATTTAGAAGAAGATGTAGGAGACTATAAGTGGTATGCAACAATACTTAGCCCCCCAAAAAGCAAAGATAGATGAATGCAATTACACTGCATAAAACTTTTGCAAAAGTTGTCTTAAACTCAGCCATCAAAAGGAAAGAAATAACGTTTCTTTTTGCAGCAACATGGATGGCCCTAGAAATGATCATGCTAAGTGCAGTTAGGCAGTGAGACACCAACATCAAATGCTATCACTTACATGTGGAATGTGAAAAAAGGACACAATGAACTTCTTTGCAGAACAGATACTGACTCACAGACTTTGAAAAAGTGTGGTTTCCAAATGAGACAGGTTGGGGAGGTGGGGGAATGCACTGAGGGTTTGGGATGGAAATGCTATAAAATTTGGTTGTGATCATCATTGTACAACTATAAATGTAATAAAATTCATTGAGTAATTAAAAAACTCAAAAAAATAAATAAATCGGTTCTGTTACCACAAAAATAAATGAATAAATAAATAAAACTCTCAAAGAAGTCACCTTAAAGTTAACAGAGATTAGACGAAAATATTTGCAGCACACACGACACAATCAATGAAATCTTAGTATCCAGGCTATATAAAGAATTCCTGTAAATCAGTTTTTAACAGATAAATACCCAAGAGAAAAAAGAAAATTATACGAACTGGCAATTCACAGAAGAGGAAACTCAAATGACCAATACAATGCACAACCTATTACTAACAGAGGAAATGCAGATCAAAGTTTCAGTGAGGTGGAATTCAGTGCCCTCAGCTTGGTCATTTTTTTTAAAAGAAAAGCTGGCCATACCAGATCCAGATGTAGACAAGGATGTAGAGAAGGTAGAGATTCTCTACCTTGACCTTGCTGGTGGAAGCTGAAACTGGCACAATTTCTAATTAATATTTAATAAATAGCTGATTCATGATAAATAACCAATTACTATCCAACTGACATTGAACAATAATGGATAAAGCTCTAATAAGCATATAATTTACATACATTAACATGTAAGTAATAGCTGATGAAGCCATAACATCTAAGTAGTAGCTGATCAAGCTAGTGACACATATTCTTTATAGCTAAGCTCTTCTGGGTCTATTGAATGTTTGCACATATGCACCAGGAATTGGCAGTAATGAGATTGATGGGACATTGTTGTACAGCCAACTTCCAAGCACCCAGAGCTTCTGTCATGCTTCTGACAGAGTTCAGCATGGTGATTACATGTCTGGGGTTTGGGGTCACACAAACCTGGGGGCTCTTACACTTTGATCTATCTAGACCCTAGAGTCCTCAACTGGCAGTAGGGAGAGCGATATCTCTGTCCTCAAAATTACTGGGGGAAATGTCATGGCAGATCTATGACGTTTATTGCGCGGTGCTTGCCTGGCGCATAGTAGATGCTCAATAAATGGCTGCCATTATTTTCATTATCATGACCGTCGGCCCTGGGGATTCATTGTTTATGATGAAGGAGAAATTAGCTTTGCAGACTGGGAACGCAGATATCAAGAGAGGACATTCAGGGTAAAAACAAGGTCCTACTGTACCCAATCTCCTGGGATAGATCACGATGGAAAAGAATATAAAGAAGAAGGTGTATGTAGGGAGTTCCTGTCATGGCTCAGTGGTAACAAACCCAACCAGTATCCCTGAGGATGCAGGTTCCAGCCCTGGCCTGACTCAGTGGTTAAGTATAGATCTGGCGTTACCGTGAACTATGGCGTAGGTTGCAGATGTGGCTTGGATCTGGCATTGCTGTGGCTGTGGCCGGCAGCTTCAGTTCCAATTAGACCCCTAGTCTGGGAACTTCCATATGTAGCAGGTGTGGCCCTAAAAAGACAAAAAAAAAAAAAAAAACTCAGCATTAAAAAAAAGAGAAAAAAAGAAAAATATATATATATGTGACTGAGTCAATTTTCTGTACAGTAGAAATGGGCACATTTAAATCAACTATAATTTTTACATTTTTTTAAAAATGAAAGCATATTCAATGATTCTCAGGATAGTCAGAGCATTCCGCTAGGGAAATAACCAGAGCTGTACGGGTGGTTTTACCACCCACTAGATTACAGACCAAAGACTCTCATCCACCCTAAACTAGCAGCCTGCTGGAGCCACTGCAGCCCCCTCTCCTTGGCAGTGACAACCAGTGGAGTGTGATACGTCATCATAACTCTCTCGCTCCTTGACAAGCTTGGTTTCTGATGGTCAGTAAGAAACTGCAGGAAGTTTGTGAGGCGGCCCATTATTCACTAAGGAAAGAAACAAGGCAGGTACTTTGTTCTGAGGCTCCACCTCCCACCTGGCCCAAGGGGAGACTCAGAATTCAAACAGACCTAAGAAAGTTGTCCGGCTGGCACCTGCCAAGGGATTGAAACCTGAAGGAGGGTCGGCCAGATTAAAAGAAATAAGACTGAAATCAGAAAAGAACTTTGTTTAAAATGGAGAATTAGGTGCCCCATAATCAAATATATCCTCGTTAAGAAGCAGGCCACTTGCAGGGGAAGGCAGGTAAAATTATTTTAGTCACATCATCTCCTGTGAGCCCAGGCTCTTTTAGTTTTTGGGGTTTTTTTTTTTTGTCTTTTGTCTTTTGGGGGCCACACCTGCAGCATGTGGGGGTTCCCAGGCTAGGGGTCTAATCAGACCTGTAGCCGCTGGCCTACACCACAGCCACAGCAATGCCAGATCCGAGCCGCCTCTTCGACCTACACCACAGCTCCTTAACCCACTGGGTGAGGCCAGGGATCGAACTGGCAACCTCATGGTTCCTAGTCAGATTTGTGTCCACTGCGCAACGACGGGAACTCCCCAGGCTCTTTCAGAATCCATTTGGTAAAGTGACATAAAACAGCGTTTGCCGTTGTCTTTGTTTTTGCTTGCCTGTGTATCCTCAGAGGTCATGGCTCAAAGGCTTCTCAGAATTTGAAAGTCACATAGAAATAGCATAATGAACTAAACTTTATGCTCTGTAAAGAATTTTCCCTTCAGAAATTACAAATATGTTTACATACGAATTGCAAATTAGAGGGAACTTTTTAGCTGTCTTTACCAGAAAGTATCATCTGGGGCATACACTGAATCTAATATTTTACGTAAGATACCTTCTCCAGGTTTCCCAAGGGATAACTATCCCTTTAAAAATATGGTTAAGGGAGTTTCCACTGTGGTGCAGTCAGTTAAGCATCTGCCTGCAGGCTGGCGTCACTGCAGAGGCTCTGGTGCTGCCTTGGCTCAGATTCAATCCCTGGTCCAGGAACATCCATATGCCATGGGTGTGGCCATTAAAAAAATCTTTTTTATTGCTATATAGCGCAGGGAACTATATCTAATCACTTGTGATGGAACATGATGGAGGATAATGCGAGAAAAAGAATGTATGTATATGGAGAGTTCCTGCCATGGCTCAGCAGAAATGAATCTGACTAGCATCCATGAGGACGCAGGTTCGATCCCTGGCCTCGCTCAGGGATTAAAGATCTGGCATTGCTGTGAGCTGTGGCATAGACCCCTAGCTTGGGAACCTCCACATGCCACACGTGCAGCCCTAAAAAGACAAAAAAAAAAAAGTATGTATATGTATAACTGGATAACTTTGCTGTACAGCAGACATTGACAGAACATTGTAAATCAACTATAATATAATTTTTTTAATTTTAATAAAAAAATTAAAATGTGGTTAAGGCAAATGAGAAATGGAAACGTCAAGTAAAATTGCTCTAAGTTGAGTTTTCATTAGGAATTAATCATCAGCTGTGATTGCCTTGGGTGCTAAGACATAAAAATTCCAGAATTTTGTCCTGGAGGCGAAGTCATTTTTCTTCCTCAAAACCTAAATGCACATTTTCCCTTCCAGCAAGATTCAGACATAAGGTTATCCCTGTGGAGGATGGATGTTCAGGGCATCTCTTCCTCCACAAAGACCCCCCCCCCCCGCCCCCCGCTTTGCCACCGGTCGCTGTTTCGGAAAAACATTTCTCAGACAGTTAATGGAGTAGATTATAAGAGCAGATTGACAAAGAGAATGTAGACTTGCACACGGCGTGCCAGCTGTAGCAGGGGAATGTTTGACAAGCAAAGAAATCAGTACCAAGTTAAACTTTACATCTATGTAAATTGGCTGGAAATGTGCCTGTCAGCCATTACTTTCTGTCCCAGAAGCCTGAATGCTGAAAGGTACAGAAACAAATGTATCTCTTCAACAGCAACGAGTACCCATACTCCCCACCAAGCTGGGCTGTGCCAGCCTCTGCTGCTTCCTGGGGAGACTACAGTGCCTTGTTTCTGTGTCTACACTGAAAGTCACTACAAGCATGCACAGAGGTGTGGCACCTGCCGTGAGATGCTTTGGCTTCAGAAGGAAGGGCATGTCACCAGAACTTAACTACTGCACGTTCATCTCTTCGCTTGTCCAGCAATGCGGGAGCCATGTCTGAGACCTACACCACAGCTCATGGCAATGCCAGATCCTTAACCCACTGAGCAAGGCCAGGGATTGAACCTGTGTCCTCATGGATGCCAGTCAGGTTCACTAACCCCTGAGCCACGACGGGAACGCCCTGGGTTTTTGTTGTTGTTGTTGTTTTTATTATTATTATTATTTTAATGGCTGCACCGGTGGCTTATGGAAGTTTCCAGGCTAGGGGTTGAATCAGAGCTGCAGGCTGGGATCTACGCCACAGCCAGGGCAACCACAGATCCGAGCCACATCTGTGATCTGCACCACAGCTCACAGCACTGCCAGATCCTTAACCCACTGATCGAGGCCAGGGATCAAACCCACATCCCCACAGAGACATCAGGTCCTTAACCCGCTGAGCCACAACAGGAACTCCCAGTTGTCCTTTTTCTAGCCAGGTGAAACTCCTCACCTGTCTTCTCACCTATCGGCCCCAGACTGATGACACCTGACCTGACATCCCACCCCAGGGAGCAGGCTGGGAGCACCTAACGGCGTCATATCAGGCACGTCGCCCCCATCTGGTTACCCATACCAGTCCTGTCTTCCTGATTCCCAGGAGCCACCTGCAAGAAGCCTTTGGGCTCCTTAATTCTGCTGCCGCCAAACCACGAGTATGTGTTGGCTGCCGAGTGCTCTTGCCCTCCTTCCTGGTATGTTCGCCGTCCTTTCCTGCCGGCACGGGTTGAGTTTTCTGGGAGCAGTTGGGTGATGGAGTTTGGGCTGCAGGATATTTCCTGGGGCAAACACCTGTGAAAGGAAGGGGGTGGAATTCAGATTGGGCAGAAGGGTAAGTCAGGCAGGCCTGGAAAACCTCCACCAACTTAGCAAAAGCTCTGGAATGAATACTGACTGGTAGAGTTGTCCCGTATGGAGGCAAAATGGCCTGGCCTTTATACCCCTGCCTGGGTGACCAGTCACTGTGGGCTCCCCCGTGGGCCAGCAGCTGTCTATGGCTGAAGGGGCCTAGAGGGGGCTCACAGGGGGAGGCTGAGTTCCAACCCTGCTCCCTGCAGCTGGCTGGGCCTGGGTGGAACATCTTCATGTCAGTGACACCTGTCATCCTCGGTGCAGACCCCTCCTGGCCTTGACCTCGCAAACCGGCCTGCCCAGGGCCCCCACCCGCCTGGTCTTCGTTCGCACATTGGCTTCTAGCACAGAAGCTTTGTCTTACAGTTCAAGCCTTAGAACTTCGGATGGCATATTAACACCCGGAGGCATAACCCCGAGTCCCCTTTCTGCCCTGGAGACTAGCCAGCTCTGCTTTGATGGGGTCCTGTGCCCCCTGATGTGGTCCCTCCCACCTCAACGCTCACCCCCGACCCTCACTCCCCTGCCCAGTCCTTCCAGCACCAAGGGTCCTGCTGCTCATTGGTAAGCCCAAAGAACTAACGCTCAGGGGGAAAAGGAGGCTGGAGGAGAGCGATTGCTTCCACGCCCAGCTGTACAGCCTCAACCACAAGGCAGATGCCTCTAGAGCAAAGAATAAGAGAAGGAGAATTGGGTTCTGTGTGCCGATATCTGCAAGACAGTGTCAACTCCTTGCAAGTGATGCTGAAAGAAATCATTTTATCTGGGAGATTTAGGGGGCCTATGGTTTATTAAAAAGCTTTCGAGGCTCTGGAAAATCATTTGAGCAGCCAGTTTCTTGAGTGTTCAGTCAATCCTGGTTTTCCTCCAATACCTTTCTCATTTCTCGGTCCCCATACTCACTGCATCTCTTGGAGTCCTTGGCCTGGGAGTCATTTTCTTTAACCCCCAGCCAGCCTTTCTCCTCCCCTCTCAGGTTCCTGGCCTCGCTTTTCACCATAACTTCAATTATCCCTGCCTTTTGGAGAGACCATTTTTCCAGCCTCAATCTTCCTCACCTTGAGCCATATTAAGCTTTGAGTCTTGATAAACTAAAAGAATAGAAAATATTGTCTATCTGTTATAATAATTAAAGAGGAACCTTTGATCCAAAAAAAAATTTTTTCCTCACCTTTCCAAAAGTAAACAAAAACAAAACAAAAACACCTCCACCTGAGAGCCTTCACTGATTACCATCTCCTAATGCTGATAATGAGTTTACTCAGCCGATTCGCAGGATTAGGTTTATATCAAAACCAAATGGCATTGTCTAAAATGTCAAAGCGCTACCCGAGTTATTATTATCATTGCATCAGTTCCCTTTCTTAAATCAATTAATGAGCAAATAAGGCTGGGGAACATTTCAGTGCCATTAAAACCACTTTAAGTGCTTGTTCTTTGCTTTGTAGAAGCTAGATTTGTGGTAATGAGATTTGACCTGGTGGGCGTTTGCATGTGGTTATTTGCTGCACGTTTGCAATTGTTCATCGCATGGAATCTGTATGAAATTGGTTGTTTCAGTCATAATCAAAAGACCCCATCATGAGGTAACAAGATTTCCTGTAACCCTATATGGGTGGTTTTAAAATGCTATCCCTCATTAGGGACCCTTAGGGCAGAAAGGTGCCAGTGTGTTTGAAATATATGTCCCTCATCATCGTAGGGCCTTGTCAACTGCAGGGCAAGTGTCCCAGGGCAATGGCCACCCTTCTGCAGACAGATGGGCACATCAGGGAGCTTGCTCCGGACAACCACCGCCGGCCGAGCCTTGCACCATGGCCTTGTGTGGACTGATGTAATCTTTCCAATGACCCCAGGAGAAAAGCCAAGGTGAATAAGCTTTGGCAATCTGTCCAAGGTCCACAGGCGATGAGACAGGACAGGAATCTGGATCCAGGCGCTCTCACCAATCCCTGCTCTGTTTTCCCCCAGCACTTTGTTCCTGCCCACCGTGGGGTCTGCACAGGCTTTGAAACTCTACACCCCAAAGTTGGTTAGCTCCATGGCTCCACAGCCCGCCCCCACCCGTCCCCCAAGACATCAGGGCTTAAAGAAGTGTGGGAAGAAACAGGATCGTGGTCTCCCCGAGAAGCAGGAATTAAGGCATCCACGCTCCCGAGCAGAGAGGGCCCTGCTGAGAATGGTCTTTCGCACGGCGAGGTCGCGTTTCTCTGCTTTGGCTGGTAACACTTTCCTGACCTCTTCCTGCCACACAAATGTGTGGTCGCACAGGATGAAATGAAGAGCAATATCGAAAACACCATGCCATTCACCTGGGTCTCGGATCAGAGCAAGAAGGAAATCCACAAGGGGCCATCTTTCCACGTGAGCCCAGCCAGCAACCAATGCGTTGCCTTCCGAAACGCATTCAATTAGCAGCGGGCTGAGAGGATGGGTGTGGATTCACCAGGTTACCTCCGTGGGATCTGCTGCATTTAGTGCCAGGTCATAACCCAGGTTCCTTCCCTATTAGGAAAAAAGCCTAATAAAAGAGGAGCGAAGCACATCTTCCCTTCCTTGTTCCCCCACCAACATCTGATGGAACAAAAACTCCAATCGCCACTAAAACACCAGCTCCTGCCTTTCCCTGGGGCAGGGAGTGGGGGGAGGCTGTGTGACTTCACAGCTCTGCCCCTACATAGGCAAAAATGCAGAGTTTGTCTCTTTTGTCAGTCTGGAGATAAAATCCTATTCTTTGTAATCCCTGAAGAAACAAATCAAATAAACTCAGGCTGAGCTAACCATTTTCAATCCATCAAAGCAATCAAATTCTGTTTACCTGAATCACAATGATTTCTAAAATGTTATTAAAAAGTAAAATGGAGTTTAACTCTTCCAAAAAACCGAAAATGATGTGCAAACAAAAAGGGGATAAGATTTCTGTAATTATGTAGACATAAAGTCGGTGCCATCATTTGAACCACAATACATTGTAGCTATGGCATGCAAAGATAAAGAACCCTTTGTCTAACAGGGCTGCTGCTAGTGATGCATAAACGTAATTAATGTAAGAAGTCTTCAAAGAGGTGACTATTCATTTAGTTAGTTTTATTGCTCTTTCGGGCAAACAATGGTTTTATAATTTAATAAAGCAATTAACTGATTATGTCTCACCCAAAATATTTGTATATCACCCCTTCTATCATCTCAAAAATCCCCTCAGCCCATTTCTTAGCCAGAGAGTGTTGTCGTGAATGTGACTAATTAGTATATTTGGCCAATGTTTAGCTGGCAGGTTATTTTGAAGCAAATTCTGGGGGAGTTTTTGTCTCCATGTGCTTTTGCAAACATGTTTGACAACAGAACGCTTTTTTTTCCCCCAGCATCATTAAAAGTTCAGATAGCACATTATTAGGACTGTTTAGAGGCACTTGGAAAGGAAGAATGATGTGGCCCCGCTTCTTTATCATAATTCTTCAACTCCTCTGTAGGGGAAACGATGCAGTCCTTCAGCGTGGCATGTTTTATCACCCCCTCCAAATTGCTTCTTCTGTTGAGGCAGGAGTCATTCTGTGGCTCTCCAGTACCTATCGCCGGCTGTATTATAACAGCAACGCTCACCACACTGCAGCTGATGGATCTAGCAGCATTTCCATTATAACCCTCCATTATCAGGTAGAGAAAAGCCGGCTGGGGGAAAAAAATGCATCCAGGATTAAAACTTGACATCCTGGCAAATGGCAGAAAGTTTCAACCTAGGCACATTCTTTCAGCACTTTGAAATGTGAAATTGTCATGACATATTTTCAGGAGCAAGAAATACACGTCAATAAAGGCATAGAAGTGGAATCATTTAAGAGGATTTGCTAGAACCCTCAGGAAAAGATGTTTTCATTATAGGTATAAACGGTGCTCCTGGCTCTGGTGCCCCAAAGCCACTGACCATCTCCAGCAGGGATGTGATTTATGAGTTGTTGCATAATGAACGCTACTCTGACCTGCAACCCTTGGCTCCCACACTTTCGGCAAAGCAGCTATTCATTCATTTGCGCTTTTGTAGAGCCCAAAATTGAGAGCCTCCAACCCACCCACCATGAGCCAGCTCCCTCAGGGAGCATATGGTCCAGGGGGGCATAAGGGCACGTGCAATAAAAATGAAATGGATGCGGTGAGAAGGAAGGACCACATCCTTAAAAGCCCATCAGAGGACACTGGATTCAGATGAAGAGAATCAGGGAAGACGCTTTCTTCAGAGGGTGATGCCTAAGCTCTCATGATACAGAACAAGAATGAACCAAGTACCTGAGGAGAAGACAAAAGCTGAGAGTTGAAGATGAAATCTTGCTTGAAGGTGCAGCCGTGAGAGGAAATGCCCTGGGAGCCCTTAGCTATGGTCGGAGCCAAGGGGTAGAAGACAAAGTTAGGGGGTGAACAGCCGAGACTGTGTGCAGGGCTAGAAGCCATTAAGACGGAGTATGACCTTGATCCTGGGAGGAAAGTGGAGGGTTTTAAGCAGAAGAGTCATGATCGGATTTACATTCTGGAAATGCATGTAACACTTCCCACGAATTCTACGGTACCAAACAAAAAAGAATGTGTTAAGTCCTAATGGTTTATGGCTCATATGGTTACTGCAGCCCTGTGATGGATGATTTATTTTCCCTAAGCAAAATGAAACTGAGCTGTTTCTACAGTTCTTGCCAAGGTGCAGGGGGCACTAATCTTCTCAGGTCACCATTTATGGATTCTCGTACTTACGCAGGGCACACTTTCCTTAGAGTCTACAGGAAGGACCCTCCCCTCAAGCTGGAGAGAACTATACAAGCCAGTAAGATCCAAAAAAACACAAGACCCCTGAGATTGATTAAAGGACAGGTCCCCTTTGATGAAGGGACAGGCGGGAAGTTCTGGAAGTTCAGCAGATGGCTTGCTATGGACTGAGATGGCCCAAGAAGGTTCTTGGGGGTGACGTGTTCAGAGACGGGTGGGAGGAGGGACATGAAGAGAGGGCAGAGTGGAAAGGAGCCCAGGAGCAGAGGGGATCCGTCTGGCGATGCTGGCCGGAGAGAGATGAAGTGAGGACAAGTGTACGGGGTACGATGCAAAGGCCTTGGGTCTTGATCCTGTGGGTGACTGAGCAGGGTTTGGCAGCAGCAGCGGCAGCCCGCAGTGGACAACGTTTACAGGACCCTTCTTACCTTCAGCTCTCTGACCTTGAGCCCTGTTCCTTTCCACCACACCTCACAGCCCTTCCACATACCAAGAGTGCAGGGAGAGCCCGACTAAAACGAGGGACGGGTGATACAGCCAGCACGCAGGGCTCCCGGCAAGATGGGTTTCCTTCCGCCAGACTCCAAGGAGTAGGAGGAACTCACTCTGCCCTGAGAGATGCTTCAGAAACCAGCCCCGCTGTCTCCAGCTTCATTTGCCCCTCAGGTCCCCTGAGCCCCAGACATTCTGGAACACTTGCAGTCACCCCTGCTGGCCCCACACCTCTTCCTGCACCACCCAGCCTACCCAGTGCATCTTTGCTTCTAAGACCCAGGTGTCACCTTCTCCAGTCAGGCCTCCAGGACGACCCCTCCACCCACCCTAGGCTGCCCTCCACTCCCACTGTTGCTGGTAAATGCTCATTTCAGAGCTCTGTTTACTTCTTCTTGTCAAGCTCTAGCCTGGGAACTTTGGGGTTAAGCCCAGTAGCTAAAAACTCGATCTCCGGTAGCAATCCCCAAGACAGTCCAGGACAGCACCAGAACGTAGCCGAAACTTGATTGATGTTTGACAAATATAAGACTGGATGAATGAACTCAGGGAGCAGAAGGGGGTCCTGTCATATCAACCTGCCAACTGCAGAGACTCCTCTAAGCACACCTCCTAAAAGCCGCGTATGCAGGGAACTGTGTTTTTCAAGCTCCGGAAACAGAGCAGCTCCCAGAAGAATCTGTGCTTCAGGGGTGCTGCTGTTTAAAACTGGCCTTCTGGCTTGTATCTGCACTGCCCCCAAGCAATCATTCAATTCAGACACTGTTTGGAAAAAAAAAATTTGGGAGTTCCCATCGTGGCTCAGCGGTAATGAACCCAACTAGTATCCATCAGGATAAGGGTTGGATCCTTGGCCTCTCTCTGTGGGTTAAGGATCCGGCATTGCCTTGAGCTGTGGTATAGGTTGCAGATGCAGCTTAGATTCCATGCTGTGCCTGTGGCATAGGCCGGCAACTACAGCCCCAATTTGACCCCTAGCCTGGGAACTTCCATATGCCATGGTGCAGCCCTAAAAAGAAAAAAAAAAAAGTTAACTCAGAGGGAGAAGAATCCAACTCAAGTGGTAGGTTGATTTCTCTGGCCTTCCAACTCAATCACACAGGTCACTCTGGGAGCCCTGGGTAAATACAGCCTGGATCTGAGTGTTTTGTGCCATGTGACAGTGTTATCACATTAATCCCTACAAAGTCTTAAGAGTAAGGTGACAAGTGTTACCGAGGGCCGTGACCAGTGATTCTCAAATTTTGGGCAGCCTCAGAACCACCTGGAAAGCTTCTTCAGCCTCAACCACTGGGCTCCACCTCTGGAGCTTCTGACTGGGTATGTCCAGGACCCGGCTCACAAGGGCACGTTTCTAACAGGTTCTCAGGTGATGCTGATGCTGAGAACCTCTGCCCTAGACCATGGGTGATGACCTCGCCTATGCTCTCCGCTATCGGCTCTCAGACACTTGGTGCCAGACTGCCTGACTGCAGCTTAGCAAGGTACCAAAGTAAAGTGGAATCAACATGCTCACCCCACCCAGTTGCGCCTCCCGTAGTCCAAGAAGGGAGTGGCCACTCGCCAGCTCCAATCAGGTCACGGAGCTGGAGAAGCCAGGACCAGGGGTGTTATGTTTTCAAACCAGAATCCCTGGTATCAACTGCATGCAAATTACTGCAGCTGTCTCTCTCTGAGATGCTCAGGGTAGGGGCTGGAAGAGAAGGTCAAAGTAAAATGGAGTTCTGACTCAGATTTCACAAGAATGGGTTTTCACATCAAATCCGATGAAACCTCTAGGTGCACAGGGCTGCCTGACAGTGACCTCTCCTATTGAGAAGGGGGAAAACGCTTGAAAAACCTCTTCAACATCAAATAGCAACCCAAGAGCATTTTCTGGTGATTTGAACGTAAACGAATCAGAAACATCTGGATTAAATTTTACTCAAATTCTACACAATCTAAACAATTAAGGTGGGGGAGGAAGCCCTTGGCAGAATGTGCCTTGGGTTTAATCAAGCCTGGAGCCCTTGAAAATTGGTCCGAGGTGTTGATGAGCTCTGAGTGAAGCCCTGCAGCCCAGCCCCATCGTTACGTCGCTGAAAGCTCAACAGGAGCACAGCCGTCATCTTCCCCCCTCCTCCGAGGACTCCGGGCCCATTTTCTTCCTGGCCCTATTTGGAGGCTCTGTTCACAAGGTGATGCTCTGGACAAGTCTGGAAGCCTGATGACCGGGAGCCAATGGGAATTATAAAGGGCACCATGAGTGGTGAACCGTCTGATGGCGCTGGTCAGGATAAAGCAGGCTGGCTGCTGCCACAGAGCCCTGGCCTCTTGGCAGCTTTACAGCCCTCGGTACATTTCATCCTCGTTCCATTGGGGTTGGATGGCCTCTCTTCTCTGGCTGCTCAGGAATCAGGGCTGCTCCCATCTCCCCACCCTGCCAGGCATCATGCTAAGTGCATCTCCATGGCTGCTGTGGAGGCAGAGGGGGAGGGAAGGGGGGAAGGTGGGAAGGATGGAATGCCAAGCTTCCAGTCTCAGACCCGTCCTTGAAGGGCAGTGTGACATCCTGCAGTACCCTGACCTCTTAAGGGTCAGCTTGCTCCTTCCTCTGTAAAGCAGGATTTATCCCGGCACCTGCCTGATAGGGCTCCTGGGAGAAGCAGAGGAGGTGATTCAGGAGTTCCCTGGTGGCTCAGCAGCTCGGGTCGCTGCTGTGGCTTGGGTTCAATCCTTGGCCCCAGAATTTCCGTATGCCGTGAACATGGCCTTAAACACACACTACACACACACCAAAACGAAGGAGGTTATTCAAAGCGTGGTCCTGCTGACCAGTATCAATGGCTCCAACTGAGATGCAACTAGGAGTGTGACCCTCCGTCTCCACCCCAGACCTACTGAATCAGAATCTGCATTTTAATAAGCTCCCCAAATGACTTCAGTCTGCAGAGTGTGGGAAGTGCTGCACCAAAGCACCGGGAGGGGGGGGGGAACATAGGAAATGCTCAGTGAACGTTAGCTGCCCTGACTGTCCTCTAAACGCCAGGCCCAAAACCCACCAAGTCAGCCCCTCACCCACTGACAATCAGCAGGGACATCGGCAGAGATTATTGGGTTTAGGGGACTCGCTTTCTCTCCTGTGAACAGCGACACTTCCTCCTGATGTCCTTTCATGAATAGGGCGGAGACGGGGCTTCTCTTTTAACTGACAAATCAAAGCAAGTCAGGACCAAGACGGCAATCATTTTATCCTCATTATCCCAAGGCATTTCAGCCCATATGGCACACTGCCCTCATCATTACACGCTGATCACAGACCCTGTGTGTTACCTGGGATCAACCCAGAAACATAAAAGGTAGGGAACAGACCCAGATTTCCAGACAGGCTGTCACGGAAAATTTCCTTCCGTGGGGGGGAGGGGTGCTGGGGAGGGGAGGATTAGAACCAACGTCAAGTAAATCATCCCCCCCCCCCCACCTCCTGGTAAAACACATTTCCACAGCTAGCCCTGCTCTCCAAAACAGGTCCTGTCCAGCTCACTTAGCTGATGGCGCCTGGATCCAGGGATGTTGAGGGGCTCTTCTGGCCGGCTGCCTGCATGCCTAATTTCCGTGATTACACCCCGTCAGCCTCCAGAAAGTGCCCTCTACAAAATGACGGGACTCAGATCGGGTGTCCCGCCTCCGCCCCTTCCCCTGCTCCCACCTCCCTTCCCGAAAGGCCCTGCCTGTCTGACACGCAGGACACTTGAGTACTTTCTCTGGGTAAGGGATCACACAACCTCAGGCTCTCAATTTCCTTTCCCAGCCTTGTGTCCCTTCGACCGCATTGATCAATCAATATGAAGCCGAGGAAGGCTCACAGCAGCTTGCAGGCTGCTGCTGCTTTCCCTCACGCTGCCTGTCTTCTCCCTCTCCCCTCTCTTACACACACACACACACACACACACACACACACACACACACACACGCAAAATACTCAGAACATTAAAGAAAGCTGTTAAGCTAATCTGGTGCATCTAAATGGGCAATATATATTGAATCCATGCTCCATTGATTATAATTATTGCAGTGCCCTTTATCAAGTAGCCATCTTAAACCATTATTTAGAGATCATTTTGCTTTCCATTACTGTCACTATATTGCAAAATTCGCTGGGAATTGGATGCCTGGCGATAGAGGAGTGTGTCTGGTATTAACTGGGAGTCTGCCCCGGTTATCCAGGACTGTTTCCAAACGGACCGACTTTAGCGCCACAGTCAGTGAACTTTTGAAGAGCCCCCCTGTCAGCTTTATGGCAGAAAAATAAATCCTCTGCTCGCGTCTGATGTTCCACCTTGGCTCTGCAAACAATATCACCATTATTCTTGCCTTGCGATAATCCCCAGTAAGACCCTCAACATACAAAGCCCCCCGACACACACTGGGCTTTCTGCAGACGAGGTGTCATCACGGCAAAGCGCCTGAATAAAGGCATCTGGCCTGTGGGAAAGAAAACAGGGGCAGCGGATCCAGAATGCCCCGGCCTCCTGATGAAACTTTTATCCCTTTCTGCCCCACCCTAAGGATACACCGTGAGAGACCAGCTGCTTCCTCTCCTCCAAAGCACTGGGCTGACCACGGGATGGTCTTCTCTCCCTCCAGCCTTTCTTGGAGACACTCCGTAGCGCATGCGACATCCCAGACTTCTGGACATGATGGCAAAAGGCAGTTTTAACATAGGGGCTAAGGCCATCAACTCACCCTTCAGAGCCAAGTTCAAATCCACACTCAGCCAGCTGCTCCCTGAAGAGCATCACACAGTCCATTCCCCTCCCTCAAGCTCCAGAGCTGCTTCGGTGCAAACAGAAATCAAGACGATTATACACCCTTCCCGTGTAGAGACCCTCAAAGGAAGGGCTTAGATCTGGGGCCAAGCGGGCCCTGGTACAAGTTAGAATCTTTGCTGTTACACAGGGCGGAGGCTCGCAAATGTTAGCCCGCCTTAGAATAACCTGGGGCGCTTCTTAAACCACAGACTGCTGGCTCTGGCCCCACCTCCTAGAGTGTCTGATTCTGCAGGGCTAGGGTGGGGTGAGGATTTATGATTTTTTCTTTCCCCCTTTTTTGGCCGTCCCACAGCACATGGAGTTCCAGGGCCAGGGATCAGATCTGAGCTGGAGTTGCAACCTAAGCGACCGTGCCAGATCCCTAACCCACTGTTCTGGGCCAGGGATCAAACCCGAGTTCCAATGCTCCCAAGATGCTGCCAATCCCATTGTGCCACAGCGGGAACTCCTAGGATTTACATTTCTAACAAGCTCCCAAGTCATGCTGCTGCTCTGCGGACTATGTGTTGACAGCCCCTAATCTATGGAATGGGAACTAGGAAACTACAACCGCAGAGAGGCAGGTGTGCACACTCCTGTCCAGTCTGGGATGGTCCCCTAAGATGAGCACTGAGCAAACTTGACTCCCCTTCTTGGGTCAGTTTCCCATCAGCGAAAACCAGTGAATGAAGCAGACCCAAGACTGTCCTTGAGCCAAGAGAAAAACTTAAGACTTGGTGTTAGACCTAAGTCTGCCTCTGGGCTCTACTGCCTACTAGCTGTGTGACTTTACTGACTTCCTTAACTTCTCTGAGCTTGTCTCAGCTGTAGATCAGGATGGTACTTCTGACTTCATGGAGTTGGAATAGACATTAAAAGCTTATAGCCTGCAGAAAATACTAATACTGTTGCTGGTATGTAAGGTGGGATTGCATGAAATTGTTATCTCTATCCTTATTTTGCCTCTAAAAATGGCAGTTTCACATGGATACCCTAAATGTAATAATAATAGCAATAATAAAAACAATACTATCATCACCAAGCAAACTGGAACCATCCCAGTTTTGTAAAACAACCAACTAACAGAAGCCACTGTGGGAAAGCTGAGGACATTAGTCAGTTAAGTTGCACCATCATTTTGGGAGTTCCCATTGTGGCTCAGCAGAAATGAATCTGACTAGCATCCATAAGGACGCAGGTTCGATCCCTGGCCTTGCTCAGTGGGTTAGGGATCTGGCATTGCTGTGGCTGTGGTGTAGGCCAGAGGTTACAGCTCCTATTCGACCCCTTGCTTGGGGACCTCCATACGCCAAGGGTGTGGCCCTAAAAAGACAAAAAAAAAAGTTCCACCGCCAATTTAACTACTGCGTTTATCCATCAGATGCATGATTTACACCCCACCCCTCTCCAACACACAGACACAGGCACACTAATTTAATGGCCTTGAGCATAATTTTTTGTGTGTGTGCTTTTTTTTTTTTTTTAAGAGATCCTCCAAGTGATGGCTGTGAGTGGCCAGGATATGAATCACAGAGACCCACACTCTGTACGGGTCCTTCGGCATTTCCTGGACAGCCATCCTGCCTTCTCTTTGACAGCTTCTAATTTGCTAAGAGCTGGGAAACCAAATAATTTAGTTTTCTCCTGTTTATACACGAGCGTCTGTTTTTTAGTAGAGTGACTAGTAACATAGTAGATGCTCAATAAAAGTTGAATTGAAAATGTATGAAATAGGAGTTCCCGTCGTGGCGCAGTGGTTAAGGAATCCGACTAGGAACCATGAGGTTGCGGGTTCGGTCCCTGCCCTTGCTCAGTGGGCTAACGATCCGGCGTTGCCGTGAGCTGTGGTGTAGGTTGCAGACATGGCTCGGATCTTGTGTTGCTGTGGCTCTGGCGTAGGCTAGTGGCTACAACTCCGATTTGACCCCTAGCCTGGGAACCTCCATATGCCGCAGGAGCGGCCCAAGAAATAGCAAAAAAGACAAAAAAAAAAAAAAACCCAACCTATTAGTCAACTAAGAATGTAAGCGAGGAGCAGATGTGATGAATGGATGAATGTGTGTATGTATGTGTATCTCTTTTTTTATTTTCTTTTTATGGCTACACTTGTTCAGTTGGAAGTTCCAGGACTAGGGGAGGAATAGGAGCTGCAGCTGCCAGCCTACACCGCAGCTTGTAGCAATGCAGGATCCTTAACCCACTAAGCAAGGCCAGGGATCAAACCTGCGTCTTCCTTGCCACTACATCGGGTTCTTAACCCACTGAGCCACAACACGACCTCCTGTGTGTGTGTATCTGTACATGGTTGTGTGTATATGTATACACACAGATATCCATAACTTGTTTTTTCAGACTAACAAACAGCATCCTGATTAACTACAAAGTGGAAGACACTGCCATTACAAGGAAGGAACAAAACCTAAATGGCTACTCATTATGCCTGTGTAACATGGATCTAGGAGTACCCACTAATAGAAAAGAACATGAAACAGCAGGAACAGAGGCCGGAAACTGCAGACAAAAATTATCATCACTGTCTACCTGGAGAACCCATGAGGAAATATTAGAACGAACAGGAGGCTCCAATGAGGTAAGTGGTTGTAAATTTAGTTTGCAGAAGTCAATAATGTGTCTATAACCACCTGGGAAAGACATGTTTTCTAGCAGCCATAAATGTGCAAGCCTAAAAGGAACTTATCAAAAAATGACTACAATCCATTTGGTAAGAACCATAAACCTCTACTCAGGAATACACAAAGATACCTGAATGGCAGTAGAACACATGCCATGTTTCGTGATGGAAAGACCTAATATTTAAAGATATTAATACTGACAAATCATGCTATGGGTTTAATGCACTCCAGGTCAAACCGCCAATATTTCTTTTAAAACTTGGCTAAAGTTTATCCGAAGACCATAATGTGTGAGAAGAACCAGAAAAAGAAGTCTGGGGATGTTCCCGTCGTGGCCCAGTGGTAATGAACCCGACTAGCATCCATGAGGATGCAGGTTCGAACCCTGGCCTCATTCATTGGGTTAAGGATCTAGTGTTGCCGTGAGCTGTGGTGTAGGTCCCAGATAGGGCTGGGATTCCTCGTTGCTGTGGCTGTGGCGTAGGCCAGCAGCTGTAGCCCTGATTCGACCCCCAGCCTGGGAACTTCCATATGCTGCAGGTGTGGCCCTAAAAGGACAAAAAAGTCTGGGAAAAAAGAAAAAGACTAGTGACAGCGCATTTACTAGAAGGTATCAAAACTGACTCCAAAAGAGACAGAGTAACTAAATAGACAAGGAAATTCAGAAGCAGACCCAAACATATACAAAAAAATTTATAGGTAAAAAGGCTAGAATTTCAGACCAAGCAGGAAAGCTAGGACTATTCAATAAAAGAAATAATGATAATCATTTGGGAAAAAAGAATTTAACACCGACATAAATTCTGCATGGATTAAACAATTTAAGGTGAAAATACTAACGAAAAGATAGATAAATATTTGTATAAAATTTGATGAGAAATTCCTTTGAAAGGATGGTACGGAAATAAATTTTTATGACATTAAAATTTAAAATTTATTCTAAAGACCAAAAAAAAAGAAGTTAAAAGGCAAATAAGCCAGAAGATATATTTTCGATATATGTGATATTTGGGAATTAATATCCTAACTATTTAAAGATATATTAAATTCCACCAGAAATATATACAAATACCTGTATAAAAATCCAATAGAAATTTGGATAAAGGACATAAACAAGATATTCACAAATGAAGAAAGAGTCAATAACCACATATAAATGCTCACCATCACCAGTAGTCAAATATAAACTAAAACGCAATAATCTACATTTTTTTAGTTATTCTATTACTCTCAGCCTAAAAAAAAGAATAGCCAGATGGTCAAAAATGTTGGACACCATATAGGCATTCTCATATATTGTAGATGGGAAGGTAAATTAAGAAGATCTTTCAGAGGGCAATTTGGAAATATCCTAAAACTTAGATTTTGACCCAGTAAACACATTTCTGAGAATGTGATGGAGGGAAAAATAAAACAGGTGCACAAGTGAGTACAAGTATGGTCTTTCCAGGGAGTTCCCGTTGTGGCGCAGTGGTTAAAGAACCCGACTAGGAACCATGAGGTTGCGGGTTCGGTCCCTTCCCTTGCTCAGTGGGTTAAGGGTCCGGCGTTGCCGTGAGCTGTGGTGTAGGTCGCAGACGCGGCTCGGATCCCTCGTTGCTGTGGGTCTGGCGTAGGCCGGTGGCTACAGCTCCGACTCCACCCCTAGCCCGGGAACCTCCATATGCCGCGGGAGCGGCCCAAGAAATAGCAAAAAGACCAAAAAAAAAAAAAAAAAGACAAGTATGGTCTTTGCAGAATTACTTACGGTAGCCAAACACTGAGATAAATATCAGTCATTAAAAATTACAGTAGAGAAGTTCCCGTAGCAGTTCAGCCAGTTAAGAAACCAACTAGTACCCATGAGGATGCAGGGTTCCATCCCTGGCCTCACTCAGTGGGTTAAGGATCCAGCATTGTCACAGATGTGGCTTGGATCCTGCGTTGCTGTAGCTGTAGTGTAGGCTGGAATCCCCTAGCCTGGGAACTTTCATATGCCATGGGTGTGGCCCTAAAAATGAAGATCAAAAAAAAAACAATGATGGCAGAAGTCCATATATATTTACATGCACACACATAAGGCAGGGGTTCTTAAACTTGAATATGTATCAGGGTGACCTGGAGGGCTTATTACACAAGATTGATGGCCCCACCTGCAGAGTGTCTCATTCCGTAAGCCTGGGAGGAGGCTGCAGAACAAGTGTCCAGGTGACGTTGGTGCTGATGGCCCAGACATCACGCTGCGAGGGCCTCTGTGGGAGCACGTGGCTTAGTGAGAAAAGTGGATTACAACAGAGTAGAGGGAGCGAGCCAGTATCTCCATGTAGCTTTTCTATGCATAGGAAAAAAATCCGCAGGGATAAACCTGAAAATGTTAACAATGATTCTTTCTAAGGGCCAAGATTATGGCTGCTTTTAATTTTTTATGATCAACATAAATTATGTATATGATTTTAATTAATCGGCCATTTCTCCCTCTAATAAGTGAATTCTACAAAAGCCACATGGGTCTAGTCCTCCTGAGCTGTCTCTGCCTTGAGAAACTTGGAAGACAACACTTTGAGAGTTTTTTATTTGTAGTCACTACTTGATGAAGATATAATTCACATTCCATACGATTCAGCCATTTAAAGTGTACCTTCAATGGCTTTTAGTACGTTCACAGAGCTGGACAAGATTCACCACAATCGATTTTAGAATATTTTCATCTTCCCCCCAAGGAAACTCATACTCCACCCCCAGCAGTTACTTCCCATTTCTGATCCGCTCCCTTCAGCCCTTGGCAACCACTAATACACTTCCTGTTGCTATGGATTTACTGGACATTTCATATAAATGGAAGCATATACTATGTGGCCCTTTGTGACTGGCTTCTTTCACACACAGGTTGTTCTTTATACACTATCCCTTCCCTTACAGGGCATCTTACAATCCACTTTGTCTTGCACACCTGACGCAGCCAAGCACAAGGTTCCAAGATTTATAGCCACAGAGTGAAGTGTCCACAGCTGAATAACGCTATGCCTCACCCCTTCCCTCACCCCAGGTAATTTCAGCTTGCAGTTGTGTTCTCACCTCTGTCCCAGACTTGAATTTTGAGACACAGCTCACCTCCTACTAGACATGATGAAGAGGCAGCAGAAGGGCAGGCCCGGGGTCTGTGACCGCAAGCAAGCTGCTTGCTCACCCTGGGTTCCATTCCTCTCCTGGGGCAGGACAACACTAGCCACTGGGAGTTGCTTGTGCATTCAGTGAATTAATGCGTGTGTCCGTTGCTCGGAGCTGCTCTGCTGCCACCTAAGTGTTCAGCCACATGTTAGCCATTAGCGTGATTATAACAGTTAATTGGATTTCAATACCTGGAAAAGGTTTTTTTTTTTTTTTTTAATTTCTTGTGCAGTTCTGATGATGATCACAGAAGCCTGGAATAGATTATTTAGCAAAATCTTCTCTTACGAAAATACCCTGCCTCCTTCTTGAAGGGGTGGGGGGATGGGTTAAGGAGAAGACTTTTGGCTGATTCTGCAGCAAACAGTTACCCCCATGCTAAGAAATTAACACTGAGGGAGGACTGTGGAAAGTAATTAGATCCGATTCAAGGACAGACCGTGATCATAATCACCATAAAAATGAATGTCAAAATCAACCCCGTTACTTTGAATTTCTCCCAAAGACATGTCCGCGGTCATTATTCAATTCTGAAGATGCTCTCCGGAGCACCTGTAATGTCTGTGGTCTGATTTGGCATGAAAACCAGGGATAATTGTACGGGGAAGAAGATACGTGGCCCAGCATCTGGGAGCCAGGATCAAGCCTTACCAGGTCAGCTTTGCTAACTAACACTTTGAGTGGAACACAGCAAGATTAGATGCTCAGAATTTTTCCTATACTATTTAGGACCCTTTACACAGTTATTTATTATTTTTGCTTCTTTTCTCGCTCAAAAACCCCACTGCCCTTAACTTTTAAAATTCAGCCTCAAACTGTTACATCTAGAATGGATAAGCAGGAGTTCCCCTTGTGGCTCAGTGGAAATGAACCTGGCTACTAAGCCGATTACTATCCCTGAGGATGTGGGTTCAATCCCTGGCCTTGCTCAGTGAGTTAAGGATCTGGCATTGCCATGAGCTGTGATGTAAGTTGCAGACTTGGCTCAGATCCCACTCTGCTGTGGCTGTAGTGTAGGCTGGAAGCTGCAGATCTGATTTGACCCCTAGTGGGAAGTTCCATATGCCACAGGTGTGCCCCTAAAGAGCAAAAAAAAAAAAAAAAAGAGTGGCTAAGCAGTGGTCTGTGGTCCCACGGTACAGCATGGGAAACAATGTCCAATTTCTTGGGGGTAGAATATGATAGAAGACAGTATGAGAAAAAGAATGTACATATACATGTGTCACTATGTTGCACAGCAGAAATTAATACAGCACTGTAAATCAACTATAGTAAAATAATAATAAAAATTTTTTAAATTTAAAAAGAAAAAATAAAATGGGCAGAAGATCTAAACAGACAATTCTCCAAAGAAGACATATGGATGGCCAAAAAACACATGAAAAGATGTTCAACATCACTCATCATTAGAGAAATGCAAATCAAATCCACTATGAGGTACCACCTTACACCAGCCAGAATGGCCATCATCCAAAAGTCTACAAACAATAAGTGCTGGAGAGGGTGTGGAGAAAAAGGAACCCTATTACACTGTTGGTGGGAATGTAAATTGGTACAACCACTATGGAAAACAGTATGGAGATTCCTCAGAAAACTAAAAATAGAACTACCATTGGATCCAGCAATCCCACTCCTGGGCATCTATCCAGAGAAAACCATGACTCGAAAAGACACATGTACTCCAATGTTCACTGCAGCACTATTTACAATAGCCAAGACATGGAAAAAACCTAAATGTCCATCACAGAAGAGTGGATCAAGAAGATGTGGTACATATACACAATGGAATATTACTCAGCCATTAAAAGGAATGAAATAACGGCATTTTTAGCAACAAGGATGGACCTAGAAATTATCATGCTAAGTGAAGTCAGTCAGACAATGAGACACCAACATCAAATGCTATCACTTACATGTGGGATCTGAAAAAAGGACACAATGAACTTTGTCAACCATAATAAAATAATAATAAAAATTTAAAAATTAAAAAAAATAAAATTCAGCTTGATCAATAAATAGCTTTTGTGAGCAACTGTGTTAGAAGGATGGCAGAATTTGACTTTTCTGGGCAAGACTGTTATCTTGGTGAAAACATCTAGAATGTCTAAAATAGCTTGGACTCCCTTCCAGATGAAGGGATTAAAGCAACTTCATTTCCCTGGCCCATATGGTGTCACCATGGGTGCACCAAGCAGCAGCCAGAATGTGTTTGCTGGACCTGAGCCTGTGATATGGGCCCCTCTGTCTCCAGATTCCCCAGGACCCTCTCTCATATTCACCTGTCCCCCCAGCTCTGGGGCAGGCGCAGCCTCCACGTTATACCAGTCACAGGTGGAAGAGAGAAGTTTCCAGACACTCTTTGCCTCTCCTCCTCCTTCTCAAACTTCTTTTTCCTCTTTCATTCCTTCTTTTTAGGTCACCAACAGCGCCTACTCTTGCTGTTGAGTTGATGGCTATAGGTATATACCTTTATAACACCTGTTTGATCTACTTTTTCTTAATCCCCAGAAGGTAGTTCTAATTATTTTCAATAGCTGATACCTCACAAGTAAATCCCAACAACCCCACAGTGCTCTGTGAACTCATAAAAATATAACATCCCAACAGGACATGTAATAAGGCATCAGCAGTGGGGCCGTTCAGTGCAAGGCAAAGACTTGTCTCATGCCTCAGAGTCTCTGAACACGTTACTGCTGTACCATTTAGTAAAGTAAATGTTGACCTTGCTTCCCATACAAAAAAGGCTAACATCATGTTCAGCGTTTGTGTGTGTGTGTTTTTTCCAATGTGTGTGAATGATAGAAAGTGAGTGACTACTTCTATCATTAAAAAAAAAAAAAAAAAAGGCGTTCCCATCGTGGCTCAGTGGTTAACGAATCCGACTAGGAACCATGAGGTTGAGGGTTCAATCCCTGGCCTTGCTCAGTGGGTTAAGGATCCAGTGTTGCCATGAGCTGTGGTGTAGGTCGCAGACGCGGCTCGGATCCCACGTTGCTGTGGCTGTGGCTGTGGCCGGCGGCTACAGCTCTGATTAGACCCCTAGCCGGGGAACCTCCATATGCCGCGGGAGCGGCCCTAGAAAAGGCAAAAAGACCAAAAAAAAAAAAAAAAGATGTTAAGAGTTCCTAGGTGGCTCAGCAGGCAAAGGATCCAGTGTTGTCACTGCTGTGGTGTGGGTTCCATCCCTGGCCCTGGAACTTCCACATGCCATGAGTGTGGCCAAAAATTTTTTTTAAAGTTAAGTTAAAACAATCAGTCTTTGCAATGGAAGGACCAAGATGTAGTTGTCTGAAAAATGTGCACCCAATAAATGGCCCTTTTTCAGTGACAATCAGATAACCAAAGTATCACTGCACTTAGTTTAACTAATAAAATGCAAAGGGGTCATTTCCCTTGAGTCATTACAGGTTCTTGTTATTAAAGCCTTTCAGAAAATTAAAAAAATTATGAAACTCAATAATACAAAATTAATATTTTAAGACCTTTTCCCTTTCTGCTGAACTTCTCCTTCACCAAGTGTGAAATTGACTTAGTTACCAAAAAAGATGGCGGTGTATCTTTTCATTCTCGGTGTTGGGAAAATGTTTCCAGGGGCCTTGAGAACAGATATAATTGCATTTATTTATTCAGAGCAAATAAAGATGAGAGAGCTAGGCTGTACAAATAATTGCTGCCAAGGGTCAGGGAAGATTGCCTGGTGATATCTACTGTTTGTAAATCTAAGGATAAAAAACAAATGAATCTGCTGGTTTTTTAACTCTTTTTGGCAGGACCTTTAAGAGCATCAACCACAAAGCATTGCTATGAGAGTTAAATTTATTTTGTTTTTATTTCTCCAACAAACAATTCCCAAATGCCAGTCATTAATCTAAGACTGCATTTTACACATATTTACTAATTTAATCCTAACAACACTTTGATGTTAGTTCCACCACCTTCATTTTATAGATGAGGAACCTCAGGCATAGAACTGTTCTACACTCACTTCTCATGTATGAGAGATTAACACAATGGTAATTTGTGCTTAGAATTTAGCAAATGTTAGGCACCATTTCCTTCAAGGTATCACTGACTATCCCAGTGAAAATTGGGTAAAGGCAACTTTTCCAGGCCAAGAAAGACAATTGGATAGTTCTGATTTACAGTGACTTTAGAACTCAGATAGGATAGGGTTTACATCCAGTTCAGCCTTTGTGCTATTTCTTTTTTTTTCATTTTTTAAAGTTTTATTGATATACAGTTGATTTACAAGGTTGCGGTAATTTCCACTCTACAGCACAGTGACTCAGTTATGCATATACACACATCCATTCCTTTACAGAGTCTTTCCTCATACTTTCTGCTATTTCTTATTCAAAAGAAATTGAGACATTTCACAAATTAGTTGAGTAAACAGTCAGATAACTAAAGTTGTGATATTCTTATTGGGTATAAGACATCGGTTTGTAAATCTCAAGGATTCTCCAAATATACTTAATTGGAGAGATCTGGACAAAATATCTGCTTTTGAAGATCTTTGAACCTGTTGCATTATTTCTGTCTATCTATTGAAGGTATTTTAAGAGAATCAGCTGCTAGGAATGGGCATGCTTGTCCAAATAGGGTCCTGTAATAGGTGACTCAGTGATAATTAACCATCTGCCTTCTGCACACGGAATTTCTGCTCACAGTCGCAACTGCAGAAAAATTGAGTCACTAGCATTTGCAATTAATTTACCAATCAATATACATTTACATATTGTATATTCAAGTACACAAATATATAGTGTACCTGCTACACGGAAGAACTTCAGCCCTGGGGCACGGAGGAAAGATACAAAGATACACAAGGACTTTCAAGAAGCTTGCAATCTGAGAGAGACGCAGCAACAAAGGCATATTCAAAGAAAACCAATGGCATGAGTAAGTCAGTATAATAGCGGGGGCAGAAAATAGTGATGGAGTGTAGAGCAGAGGCGAAACCACAGTGGATGGGGCTGGATGGGGCAAGACAGGGCAGGACTGGCAGGAGAACTGGGACCGTGGCTGGCTCCCAGGACGTCTGCAGGATCACACAGGAGGCATAGGATTCAACTCAGGGAGGAAAAGAGGGCAGTCAGGCTGCTCTGTTCATTATCACTCCAGCGCACATGGCCACGAGCCCCTCGCTGTGATTTATGTTTCTTCTATTTAAGCAGAATAATCCAGATGTCATTTTTCTGCCTATAATGCTCTACTCTTTTGCTGGGTTGTGTGGCTTTCTTTCTCTTTGTGTGGCCCTTCCATCTCCTAAGTGGCTGTGTTTACTTTGCTCTCTCCGTCCCTTTATGCCTCATGAATAACAAAATTATAGAGACAGATGGAACATATTTGAAGGTATTCATGTTGTGGCGAACCTTTCTAGTGGACTGTCTCGAGGGCATTCTCTTTGCTCTTTTCTCCTTTATCCCCACCGTGCCTCGGAACATTCATGGTTAATGGGCAGGTGAAAAAGAGATTTTCCTCTCCAAAGAAATGCCACAAGAAAGAGCGCAAAAGGAAGTGTTAGTATACATTTCACTGTACGCTCTAGGTCTTACGGTGTTTAAAGAAAGATCTGGGTTTTCTTTAGTATTCAGGCTGATATGGGCAGATCAGAAACGCAGCAGCTTATGTGGGTGAACTGTCCCAATGTGGGTTGGGGGAGGGTGCTAGGTGGTTGGGGGCTTGTCAATGTGTCCAGTGGGGAGTAAGGAGAAGCTGGGGCCAGTGTGTCCGTGAAGTGACCCACCAGGAGGTCTGCTTCTCAGAGCCCCAGAAGTCCAATATATGGATACATGACACCTGTCAGTAATCAGATGCCCATCGAGTAATGAATGTGACAAAAAGAGGCTCCAGGGAATGGGGGTTCTCATAGGCAGGTCACACCAACATGGTTGAAGGAGATCCCGGTGACTCTGGGTGTGGAAGATGGGACTTGGGCACCCGGAGGAAAGATGCTGGTAAGAGAAAGGTATGGCATTGGTGCCTCCAGCAAAGGCACTGGGAAGGGGCATGGGGAAGCCTGCTGGGTTCAAGGCAAAACCACAAGCCCCCTGGGAATCTGCTCATGAGAAAAGAGGATACCGTGAGAAGGAGTCACTGGGCACGAAAATGTCAAGAATGAGCTGTAGTGTTGGTTGCAGATGGGGCTTGGATCTGGCGTGGCTGTGGCTGTGGTGTAGGCTGGCAGCTGCGGCTCCGATTAGACCCCTAGCCTGGGAACCTCCATATGCCATGGGTGCAGCCCTAAAAAGACAAAAAAGACAAAAAATAAAATAAAATAAGATAAAATGAGGAATTGACTCCAGACCATGCTACTTAATGCTGCCCTGAAGAGAAGAAACATAACATCACGAAGACAATAACGCACAGCAGCCTTCCTAAAGCAGTGCAGGGCTCTCTGGCAGGAGACGGACAAGGACCAAGATGAAACTCAGAGGGGTCATTTCCATGGCTCACACCTGCTCTTATTAAGAAAACTAGGAAGGAAAGTGAAGAGTTTCCTTTCTTGCGTACTTTTGAAGTGCCTGTGGATCGCTGTCCTCTGGCCCCGTTAATGACATAAACTGGAGATAGTGATGGATATGGAAAAGATCCATCATCTTGGGTTGACACCAAACATTAAAGACCTTGATTAAAACCCCTGGAAGGGAGTTCCCATTGTGGCTCAGTGGACATGAACCTGACCGGTATCCATGAGGATGTGGGTTCGATCCCTGGCCTTACTCAGTAGGTCGGGGATCTGGCATTGCTGTGAGCTGCAGTGTAGGTCAAAGACTCAGCTCAGATCCCACATTGCTGTGGCTGTGGTGTAGGCTGGCATCTGCAGCTCCAATTCTATCCCTAGCCTGAGAACTTCCATAGGCAGCTGGTGCATGCAGCTCTACAAAAAGGAAAAAGAAAAAAAAGAAAACAAAAACCTTGGAAGGACGTGTAAAAGAGTGGAGGTCACAGTTCTAAACCCTGGCCCAGTCTGGTTAGCCCCAGAGCTCCCACCCTGGGGGTCCTGCCTCCGTCATCCCTGCCTGGATACCAGTCTCACCCCAGGGAACACTCTTGCCTGAAGACTTGGGGACCCATCAGGAATTCAGGGTGGGGAAAGGGCCTTAAACAAACCTGAAGGAAAAGAGCTTCAAAGGGGCTTTTCAAATTATCTCTGGCGTCCAACTGCTCCTATGTCTAATTTCCTGTAAATGAATTATGGCTACAAGAATTAATTTTTGCTCCGGGAGAAAAATAAATTGCAAGAGACCTCATATAGGCTTTTTGCTGAGGTGCAAAGGGAAGAGAAGACAAAGAGGAGGAAGAAAGAAACGACCTTGGTGGGGCCAGTGTTCGCTGGGACATGACCTCTGTGTGAATCACCAAAGGTGCCTCTCCTCTAAACGGACATGGCCCCAGGCCAAGGTCATGTTTAGGCAAGTGGAGTGTGGTCTGGAGTTCAGCTATACTCTCTTCCTATTTTTTTTTCATTTTTATAAATTTTATTGAAGTATAGTTGATTTATAATGTTGTGACTATTTCTGCTGTACGGCAAAGTGATTCAGTTATACATGTACACATATCCATTCTTTTTATGACTCTTTTCCCGTATAGATTATCACAGAATATTGACCAGTCATTCCATATGCCAATTCTAAACTCCCAATCCATCTCTACGCCTACCTTTGCCCTTTGGTAACCACAAGTATGTTTTCAAAGTCTGTGAGTTTATGTTTTTTAAGTTCGTTTTTATCTTTTTTTAGAGTCCACGTATTCAGTAATATCATATGATACATATATCTCGGTCTGACTTCACTTAGTATGATTATCTCTAGGTCCGCCCATGTTGTTGCAGATGACATTATTTCATTCTTTTTTCATTTCTGAAAATTTCATTGAAGTATAGTTGATTTATAATCACACCTTTTCCTCTGCTGCACGTCTCGTAAAGTGTGCAGCCCATACAACTGTACACAGCAGCCCTGGATGTTCACTTTCCTTCCTCCCTTTCTCATTATGTAAGCCCAAGGTTTTTTTTGTTTTAATTACCTGGGGAAAAAAAGACCCCATTTGTCTGGTCAGCTCTTTAGAGGGATGGAGAAAAAAGGAAAGAAATAGCCATTCAAAGGTATCCTTCCTGGAGCTGGCCATGAAAGATTAAACAGCCTTCTCCAGATAGGGCAGTTTACTGGTTCTTTATTAATTCATGACTTAGAGTGGATCAAGGGATGTGATTTAGCCAGGGAAACACAGGGCAAAGGGAGGGTCCAGATCTAGACAAAGCTAGTAGAGAAAATTCAGCTCACCCTCCAAATGCCATGTGCAGTTTTGCTCTTGAAAGGAAATGAATATCAGTAAACCCTTGCAGGGCCATGCAGCCCCTCCTCCATTTATTTTTCAATCAAACAGATTCAGATCATGCAATGACATTGCAGTTGTCTTTCAGAAAAGGTTTATGTGGAGTTCCTGTCGTGGCTCCATGGTTAACGAGTCTGACTAGGAACCACAAGGTTTTGGGTTTGATCCCTGGCCTTGCTCAGTGGGTTAAGGATCCAGCATTGCCGTGAGATGTGGTGGGTCACAGACGTGGCTTGGATCTGGCATGGCTGTGGCTTAGGCCAGCAGCTACAGCTCTGATTTAGACCCCTAGCCTGGGAACTTCCATATGCCGTGGGCGCCAGCCCTAGAAAAGGCAAAAAGACAAAAAAGACCAAAAAAAAAAAAAGAGAGAGAAGGTTTATGTCATTTGGATATCATCCAGTAATTCCAGGTGGCCTGTATGAGTTGACCACTTAGAGGAATTATTGCAGATGCAATTTATATGGGTTGTCCTGTGCCATAAAACTATCTACAGAAAAATGTGGTGGAGGGATGAAAAGTTAAAAGGAGACTCAAACTATTTCCCAGAAAATGAGAAGAGTGGCTATAAAGTAATAAGGCAGATTTTTGCACACTGTGCTTATCATTTTCTGTGGCTCCTTGTAATATCGTTTCCTTGAAAAGATGCTGGTAGACATGGCTGGTGGGAAACTTCGAAGGAACGTAGTCTTTGTAACCACAGTGTTTTCAAAATGGCTCACTCACAGGGTTCTTGGCACGAGCCCCTCGGTTCCTCGCCAGGAGGACCCCACCTCAGGACGGCTTGAGCATCCTCACAACATGGCTGCCATCTTTCCCAGGGTGAGGGATCAAAGGGAGATGATGGGGAAAGCTACAATGTCACCAACAAACTAGTTTCAAAAGTGACAATCATTTCAGCAATCTCCTACTGGTCATGTAGGTTGTCCCTAGTGGTGTGAGAGTGACCACATGGGACGTGAATACCTTGAGGCAGGACCATTGGAAGCCATCTGAGGGGCTGGCTGCCACACCCTCCTCTCACAAGATCCAGTGACTGTCCATCCATCTCTCACTTCCCATGATCCTGCTTCTCCTTCCTTCTCTAGACTCTTCCCTCTCATGCTTCTGAGACTCCTCCTCTTGAGCCTGTGGCTTCCATAATAGTATTTTCCAAAGTAGGACTTTCCTATGACCCTATACATCCCCATGCAAGGATGACTCCCAAGTCTATTTATCCTACCTTTCTCTCCCCAACTCCAGTCCTGTGTTAACATCTCCTTGCTGGACTGGAAGGGCTGGTGGAATGCATCTCACTCAGCCAGGGTGGCAAAGGGCCAAGCTCATAACCTTTCCCATCTCCAGATGACACTAGCTTTGGCTGTCAGGGAAAGGATAGTGAACAAAGATCATAACCATGCCGTGTCTTGGGCACCACGGGCCTCATTTTTCTAGAAACAGTCCAAGTTTCCACCCTTTTTCCCAGCGTAATTATTGCTATCACTCCATTCTGCCCTCTGAAGGGTCCTATTTCAGATGATAAAGCATATGGTCCCTCTGTGGTCCTCTTGCAACTCTGGACCATTGATCATTGTTTTATACCAGGTAAATGCTAAAAAGCCACTGACAGACTGATCTAGACTGAAGCAGGGTGTCACCTGTGCCCATCAAACTGACCATTAGAAACAATTATTTGATGTGCTATAGAATGTGATTCTCCGAGCACACGGTATTTAACTTCGTCTGGCATTTCAATGACCTTTAATGAGACGTCATACAAGTTGAAGGACCCATTTATTCCATGGTCATCATATTGTATCCCAGAGAAAACGAGAGACACAAAGCCATTGTCCTGGGCTGCGCTGCATAGTGCATTTCAAAACCTAGTAGCCGGATGCTGATTTCTGCCATTTGCATGGGGGCCCCCTGCCCTATCATTCCTATCACAGTATCCATGTCAGGTCCATTTTCAGAGCAGCTGCAGCTGAAACATCGACCTGCCACCGATTCCAGTGGTGTAATGAAGTGCAATGGGCCGGTAATTATTCTCCATTACCCCGATCAAGTAACATACGGCCTGTAGTTATCACAGTGAGGTCCCAGTGCTTGGTTGCAATGGGGGAAAAAAAATGCTCATGGATGTTATTTAAAGGGTGTCATCGAAAATGAATTTGCAAGGCTAGACATGTAAGAGGCCTCAGTCCTGAAATGTTATCTTGGACTCCTATCTCGTAAATGCCTCACAGTTGGACCTCTCATAAACTTGCTCCGAGGAACTTAATGAAAAGTTATATTCAAAAGCCACCTGTAAATCGAGAATGATATTTTGATGGAGAAAGAAGTCTGGGGGAGGGATGAGAAAGGGGAGGAAAACCTGTTAATGATATTTCAAGCAACACAACACGCAAAGCATTCTGGTTCCCCTGCCTCGGGAAAGAGCATTAGTGCCCTGTTGGGTGCCTCCCCAACGGAGGACACTGGTGCAATGGACCCTTAAAATCCCCCTGAATGGGGCTGCCATATAGAGCAAAACCTGGGTTGCAACTTGCTTTTAACTGGTGTAATAAGCTGCAAAGATTAATGCAAACTCTCGGAGTTTCCTAAGCACTCTCTCAGGAACATCGACCAGCTTGACTAATCAGCCACCAGCAGCTCATTACTTAAAGACAGTGCACAAGTCCATTTCCCCAGGACTGGTTCTAGAGAGTGCAACAGAACCAATCTTTTGAAAAGCGGGGTTTGCAATCTGTTGAAAAGCGGGAACACATAGAGTTGCAATTGCAAAGAAAGGTGGGGATGCACTACCTCAAGTGTTTCTGCTAAGGACACAGCCCCCAAGCAACACACACAAATGCCACTCGTGCGCTTGTGGGTTCACATGTATGTGCATACACACAACACACACACACACAGCTTGTACCCTCACGAGAGCATAAGAATAAGAACTCCAGTGTTATATCCTACAGAGTCAGCTTTGGGATGCAAGCCATAAACTGTCTTGTGGCTAAGAGCTGCCCCTCCCCTCAACTCTCCCCCAGACCCCTGCTGCCCCCTCCTTCCCTACGTACCACCCCCCAACCCTCCTCCTCACTGTCTTCCTTCTTTCTGTCTCCCCATTGCCCCAAAGGGCTGTGCCTTTGTAGGCAAGAGGCAGAATAGACAACAGCTAGCATGGGCTCTGGAAAGGCCCATTCTAAGACTTTAATAGGTTGCACATCCCATACCATATCAAATCATTTTAATTGCACCCACACCATCTACTACCTGCAAAAATTGGGGGGATGATTTTTCTAATGTTACTGGTGAAATTATTTGGCCCAAAGCAACTCATTTGATTTATAATTGGCTATCATTTTGCAATAATAGTCACAGGCAATCAGGAATTCTTGCAAAATGCAACACTTTAATTGTTGTGAATCACACACTGAACAGTCATGTTAATACAATATCATACTCTATGGATATTTCATCCTACATTTTCAAATGTGAGTTTGCAGGTGGCCTGGGTGCACTGTTTGGTTTGGTTTCAAATATTCCACAAGTGAAGTCATTGAAATGCCTACAGGCTCATGTGCTTTGCCCATAGTACCTCAAATTGATTAAAACAGCCCTCATTCAAGAGCCAGTCAGCCTGGGTTCAAATCCCTCCATCTGGTTGACCAAATTATTTGACCTCTTGGAGCCTCAGTTTCCTCATCTGCAAATTAAGGATAATAGCTGAGACCACCATGCTAAAAGAATGGAAAATAATTAGCACAGGCTCAGATCAAATAACGTTAGCTATTATTCTTAGTCATTCAGCTCTAAACTTTTTTTCATAATAAGCTTTATAATAACAATAAAGGATATTTAAAGAAAAAAACCACCCATACTCTTATAATCAAACATTTTCTATGCTCCATCCCATGCATATATAATTTTACAATGTTGTAATTTTTCATCTTTAAATTTTTGTGTGCTGGGCTTTTTTTTCTTACAGCTTTGCATCAAAAATACTTTTCTACATTGTTTTAGTTTTCATATAATCATTCTTAAAAGCTATGTAACATTTGATGATGTTAATTTGCCATAATTTGTTTAACCATTCCCATATTGCTAATCATTTGGATTATTTTCATAGACATAATTTATGACTATGTCATTTATACCTTTTAATCCATTTATATTCCTAGTCCTCTTTGCTTTTGGAATGAAGCATTCCATGAGGTTACTTTCTACTCTGTAGAGTAATATTTCCTTTAATTTGTCTAAAATGTAATGGATCCAATTTCAAAGGATGCCTTCCCTCCAGTTCTTCTCTTCTCTCTGGACCTCAGATAAAGGCTGTGAGCCAAAAAAAAGCGGGGGTGGGGTGGTGGGGGCAGATATAGAAAACCTCTTTGCCTCTACCAGGCTTTGGGGAGTAGAATTTCCTATGTCTTTTTAGATGTTGCTGGGTGTGGCCCCATTTGACTTTCTGTACAAGGGACCTAGTCATTGCCTGACCCATCATGCTCAATGTGTAACCTCCCCCCTGGACAAGACAGTTCAACCCAGAGAGGTGGCCCACCCTACCTGAGGCTGGGTATACAAGGTAGCCAGGTGCAAAGGAATAAACCCGATTGAAGATTTCATTCTTTCTGGAACTTGAACACAGAAACAGCAAGAAAAAGAGCCAAATGCAATAAGAGCTTAGGCTGGAAATGGTATGGAGGACCAGCTCCAGGGTGGCCCCAGAATGCTGCTTTCTGGTGCTTATGCCTTCGTGTAGCCCCCCTCCCTTTCAGCAGAATCTGTGACTTGCTTCCAATCAATAGAATATGGCCAAGGTAACAGGATGTATGTGATTATGTGTATGTGGGTACTTGATTACACTGCATAGGATTGCACTACCCACCTGGAGAGAAGACCTCTCTCACACTGTCTTTGAAGAAGCAAGCAGCCCTTTGGGAAGGCTCAGATGGTAAGGTGCAAAAGACATCCTCCAGCCAACGGCCAGCAAGAAACTGAGTTTCAACAGCCTACAAGGAACGAAACTTCCAGCAAGCATCTGAGTGTGGAAGCTGACCCTTCCCCAGTGGAACCTCAGATGAGGCTGCAGCTTTGTAAGGCCCTAAAGAAGAGGGCAGGGCTAAACCTTACCCACACACTCCTGCCCCATGTAAACTGTGAGATGATCAATGTCTGTTATGCTAAGCCACTAAGTTTTTATTGCTATTGTAATGCAGCAATAGAAAAATAATACTGTTGATCTAGAGAGCAGATGGCCATTAACAGTCAAGTACTTGCACCAGCAGCTTAGAGACTTCCTCTGAGGTTCCCACATTTCAGAGCTCTGCTGCCCAATACGGTAACCAGTAGCCCCAAGTGGCGATTAAATTTAATTAAAATTAAATAAAGTTAACAACTCACTTCCTCAGATATACTAGCCACATTCTAAGTGATCAATAACCATGGAAAGACTACCAACTTAGTGTTGAAAAGAAAAATCTCCATCCTTCCAGAAAGTTCTATTGACTAGTGTTGCTTTGGGGGTTCCTGAGGCAGTGTGAGTCAGTTCTGGTTTCTCAGAGGCGAGGCTCTGCCAGCATTGTTGCCTTCCCATGCCTAACTCTCCATCTTTTTCTGGTGTGCTGAACATATGGGCTTGAGATAATATCCACTATTTCGCTACCTATTCTTCAACCCCAAAGACCTACCGTACAACGCTTCTTCAGTGACAACAATCAACAGTCATTCTGTCACATCCAACACACCAGCACTCATAGGCCTTCCTTTCCTGTCACCCAAGCTACTTCTCCCCTCCTGCCCTCCATCCCTTGGTGTAAGTCAGGAGACATTCTAGATGTCAGCTGATCTTTTTTCCCTTTCTAGCCTCTTGGGAATGAACTTGGGATGAAACTCTTGCACTGTCTGACAGGCAGCATTTCTTCCCTCATGTGAGTCCCGTAGCTCTGGCTGAGTTACCGGGTTTGCTTTCCCTGCTGACCTTTGCCCTCCCAAGCATGGTTAGTTCATTAACCATTTTGCTATTACTGTACCTTTAAATCAGTCACCAGAAAACTTATTCCCTTGCCACTGTAGGTGTCTGGTGTAAAACTTTATCTCTCCCTCAGCTCAGGTAACAGGATATTAAAATATTTGTATCAAGCATGCTGAAAAGTTCAACTGTCAAAAATAGTAATTTTGTGTCAAGTTCAAAATGAAATGGACAGTCCCAGAAGGACAATTTTGAAGAATCTGCTTTTGTCAAACCTGGGCAGGAGGGGGAGGGGGAGGGGAATAGCGATGAATAAGAGCAATGGAGTGAAGGGGAGGGGGGAGGGAGGTGAGGAGGGGCAAGGTCTGAATTTGATGGGGTTGGATTTTCACATCGAGCTCATATGTAATTCACACATAGTAACTCACAGAAAGCAAAATAGCAGGTGATGGATCGAGTGGCACACAAGCCAAGGGGATTTAGGTCTAATTGTCCACCACTAAAGGCTCCATTTCCAACTTAGCTCCAGTCAGAAAGAGAAATAAGAAATGAGAAATAAAGGGTGATGAAGAGGAGGGAGAAGCAGAGGAGAAGAAGGCGCAATGGGAAATTAAACTTATATTCAGCCCAGGGTTGCATGTGGGTTCAATTGTTTGTGTTACCTCCAGATGGCGAGGGGTGAGGTTGCAGGGGCTGAGTCTTGTGTACTCTCATCCCAGTGCCAGGCATGTGCCAGGAGTTGATAAAGGCTTGGTGTCAACGGATGTATACTAAGATATTAAAGAGCAGCAATGACATAAGCCCCAGTACACACCCAGATTTCCCCTTTGGTTCCTCTTATGAAAAATTTCTGGACTGCACCTCCCACCTGGAACGTGACTCCCCTCTTTGCTGGCAACAGACTCTAGAAATTAAAAAGCACAGGCTCTGGAGTCAGTCTTTGGTTCAAACCTGATTGTGCAATTTACCAGCGATGGCCCTTGAGCAAGTTACTTCATTGTTCTTGTCTTCATTGCCGCATCAGTAAATCACAGATGTAGGAATTCTTAGCTTGCAGGATTTGTGGAAATTAAATAGAATAATTAGTGCTGAGCTAATAAATATTAGCTGTTGCAGTTGTTGGTGGTTGCTATTGTCAATATCATTATCATCATTATCATTTCTATTATTCAAAATCCCAATATAAGTGGCACCTCCTGTAACACAGCATACCTGTCCTTCTCAGACGGTATGTAATGTTCCTTCTTCTGGCCATCGCACTTTTGTCTGAATCCAAGCTTATCTGCCTGTGTTTACCTTCATAATACAGATAATAGTTTGAGGTTTTATATGTACATATATACAAAATATTATATATGCTCTTTTACTGGTTTGTTGTCTGTCTTGTCTCTGTCCAATAGAATGGAAAAGTCCTCTCTGGTTTGTCCATTACTTGAGTCATGATAATTATATTAAATTTTAGAACAGGGCCTGTATTACCTCAGATGACTATGAAGTCCAGGTTGGCATTGCTGACTCCAGAATCCAAAATAATCCATCAATCCTCTTGTACTCTTTACTTCTCAGCTTTCCTTGTTTTTTCTTTGCTCCAACCTCAGATATTCTTTCTCCTTGTGGAGGCAGTAGGGTCCCTGGAAGATCCAGAGAGAAAAGTAAATATTTTTGCTGAAACCTCTGGTGCAAAATGCTTTGGAAGATTCTGATTGGCTGACTCAAAGTCACATGCTTATGCCAGAACCAATCACAAGTGGTATGGGTGTGTGGAGTATTCTAATTGGCCACTTAGAGACAGATCCCACCCTTTGTGGTAAGAGGGTGGAGTCAGCTTTGACCAAATCAAGCAGAGAGAACAGGACTATTATAGAATGAGTGAGGGGCAGTTTCCCAAAGGAGGCTGATCAGACAAAAAGCAGTAATAAGCACCACACCACTCTACTGACTAGGATATCCAGCAGGCAGCAACAACATGGGTGCTCAACACATATTTCTAGAATGAATGCATAATTTATATGTTCATTTCTTGCCTCCCTGATGCCTTCAGAGTCAATGACATGAATACAGGAGCAAGATCCATCCCAGGAGTCAAGGTTTGCTCAGCCCCTCATAACAGGGGTGATTTTGAAGGAGTTACTTTCTCTTCTCTGAACATCTGTTTTTCCCTATAAAACAGCATAGAAAATACTTCCTGTAGTGCTCAGGATCGTTATGAGGATGAAATCAGATAACACATATAAAAGGCTTCTTAAAGTACAACAGTGTACAAAGAGTGTTGCTAATTACAATGGGATCGGAAGACAACCACGTCTAGGAAGCCCCTTCAAGACTTGGCACGTCACAATGCACATCAGATGTGCTGGCAACAGGACCCTCCACGCCCCTTCTAGTATCTGGTATTAATATGAATGCTTGGGCTAAAGAAAGAAAATAAATAAGGTGTGAAGGCAGGCATGGGGTGTGTGTGTGTGTGTGTGTGTGTGGTGTGTGTTTCAAACCAAGATTTAACTAAACCTCAGGAGTTTTCAATCTGTTTTCCTACTAAAGTTTACTCAGAAACATTGGATTGGCAGTCACTGTCGAGAGACCCCAGGGCTCTTTGTGTAAATTGAAAAGACTCCTGTGCTTGCTCCTGTTTTTATTATGGGAATCACACTAAATGTGATAATTTTTGTGAAGCGTGTTTGCTGTCAACTTCTAATTGTGCTTGATCATAAGCCGCGGAATGGGAACGAATCATCTCAATCCATCTGTGATTACAGTCTCCAAACATAGAAATCTTCCCACCAGACCTGAAATAGAAAAAACCTTGCCTTTAATAATTTCAAGTTGAGCAAATGCTGGGTTCACAGACTCTCAGAGGGAAAGTGGCATCTGAATGTTCTCTCCTCTCGCAGTTTAAAGCTGCGTGTGATGTGAAGTCTGATTTGGGGCTGGCTTCTTTGCAACCCAATTCTAGATGCCTCTCCATGCTAGGTACTCAGATGTGCTCAGCCTTGCTGACCTCTGCTTCACAGCTCTTATTCTGAACTCGGAATTAGGCCAACAATACCACACACATATGTGATTATATTCATATTTTGTTTTATCTAATTTTTCTCGAAGCAAAAGTAAAATTATCCTCCTAGCAGAATTCCAAGGTCTTTGAGGACTTCCTCTAAGTTTAGAAGTAATGAAAAAAAAAAAAAAACACTTGGAGGCCCTTTAGCCCAAGCTCGATTTAATAGATGAGTTGACTGAGGCATGGATAAATTAAGTCCATCACTGTCTAAGGCATGGTACCAGGTACATAATAGATGCTTAATAAATTCTTGCTAGAGTGAGTTAAGTTGAATTTTAGCCTGTCATTCATTTTTATCAGAGTCGGTAATTTGCAATGAAAACAAGGCAGGGATCGAACTTGGCCTGTTCCCACCAATGTCATAGGAATGAAATAAAATGGATGGTGGCAGCACTGACGTGCATGAAACCCACAAGGTCGGCAGGAGGTAACTCCCCACCTAATCTAGACCTGGCTCTCTGGACATTCTGACGGGGTCTGGACTTAACCAGGAGCTGTGCAGAGGCTGGAGCGTAAGAGGAGGCCTCTGAAAATAGAGCTCTTCCTGAGATCTAGAAAATTCCCTGAAAGCCTCTTCTGTAGGGAGTCTTCCAACACCTTGCACCCAACCTCATATTTATCCATCCCTGCTTTGCTGTTTCCTCTGTCAGAATGGCTCTTACTCTCTCTCCTCTCACCCCCACCCTGTTTTCCCACCTCATCATGCCTGCATGCCCAGACCTGGAGCAAAGCCCTCTTCTCCCTGGGTGTCACTATCACAGCTTCCGCTCCTGAGAGCCTCCTGAGAGCCAGCTCGCGGGCAAGGCCCTCTGCACTCATTATCCAGAAAACTCCATTCGTGTGTATGATTTTACCCATTTCACAGATGAGAAAACTGACACAGAGATAAGCTAATGGCCCCAGGTCACACAACTTGTAAGCTGCCAAACAAATGTCAACCCTGCTTGGTTTGACCCCAAAGCCTGTGGTCATGATCTTGCCCAAGACTTGGTGTGGCTTGGGTGAACCTCCCCAAAAGCCTCACTTAATGGCCTCTTGGCTTATTGAGTTTGGGGATTAAAGCTCATATGCAATTTCCTGAAGCCAATGAGCCTATTTGGACCTGGGAGCGACTGTGAAGCCACTATCTTATGGGAGCGAGGCCCCAAGCTAGACCAAAAGCCTACAGAAGTGAGCCCGTGGGCTGAGAGCACTCAGGGATCTGCGTGAGTCAGGGGCTCTCACCACCTCTGTGCTCTGCAGAGTTCCCCCCATCATGGTATGTTCCTATTTGGGGGGTGTTAAGGGCCCGTACACATTTTGAGTTTATTTTGAGTGCCATGGGAGTCCCATTTTGGCAGCCTAAGCCGGGGTCTCTGGAGGATTCAAGCAAGTCCAGGCATTTGGGCAGGGCTAGGAGGCCAGCCTGGGGTTCTGTTTACCTGAGGGGCCCAGAGGCTGTTGGGAAAGGACAAGCCCTGAGGGAGAAGGTGCAGAGCTTGGATTGAGGGGAGAGGGAAATCTGAGTGCAGACAATGTAACACAGGATGCTTCTCCAGCCACACCCTCTGTGACCAGCATTGGTACGGAGTTCAAGGCCAAGGGTGCTTCAGCAAAAGAGCAAATGAAAGCAAAAGAACTGAAGTTCCCATCGTGGTTCAGCAGTAACAAACCCAACTAGTATCCATGAGGACACAGGTTCAATCCCTGGCCTCACTCAGTGGGTTAAGGATCCAGTGTTGCCGGGATCTGGGGTGTAGGCCTAAGATGCAGCTCAGATCTGGCATTGCTGTGGCTGTGGGGTAGACCGGCAGCTGTAGCTCCCGTTCAACCCCTAGCCTGGGAACCTCCATACGCCACAGGTGTGGCCCTAAAAAGACAAGGCGAGGGCCCGAGATGGCACCCCTCTTCAGCACTCCCCCCACCCCCCAAGGTGGCTTTGCTACTTTACTATCACACACCACGATGGCCGGCGTGGTACGCAAACCATGAGTCCGATTCGGTCATAAGCAGAATGTGCCTGCCTCCAAAAATGTGCCCAGATTAAATACCAAATTGGGACCACCAGGCTTCTTCATGCATCTTTGTGTCAAATTCATTTTTCATATCACATTTTTGCAAAATTCTTGGTGGTTTTTAACATGGGGATCTTGTCCACCAACCATCATCCCCTCTGGAGAATGGTCAGCTCAGGATGACAGGCGCTTGTCATTCAACAAGGCCATTCATGGGGCCACTTAGTGTCTGGCCCCCTGGGGTTCTGACCCAGGCCCATGGCTCCTCCAAATCCCTGCTCTTCAAGTAGATGCTGCAGATTCCCGCTTCCAAGATGCCCTTCCCCTGGTCAAAGCCTCCAACAACCTCAATCAGGGCAAGTGCCATTCCTATTATTTTTGTTTTCCAAACCAATTACCTCATCAAGAGTGATTGGCTTTAATGTCATTTTAAGACTTTAAGGACTTTGTAATGTGATTTACTTTTTCACCTTTTCTGGGCCTTCTGGGTTACATAATTATAAACAATCGCTAGGATGCCCTGAGAAAATGCAAAGGCACCACAGCTGTTTCATGCCTCTGAACCTTTACCATGCCTTTCCCTGTGCCTGGAATGCTACTAAGGACTGATATTAGCTGAGCACATACTATATGCCAGGTACTGTGCTAAATGTCACAACAGTCTGATGAGGTAGATACTGTTATCTGCTTAACTTTATAGATCAGGGAAACAAAGGCACAGAGCAATAAATGATTAGCCCACGTTCACACAACTAGTGAGCAGTGAAGACTAAAACTCAAAGCTCGTCTGGCCTGACACCAAAACTGAGCTCTTGACCAGTCTGCTGCCTGACTGACTGTTCTCCATCCTTACCCTCTTATCCAACCATTGAACTCCTATTCAACCTTTAGAACCCTAATCCACAATCACCTCCTTTATGACATTCTTCCTGACTTCCACAAATGGAGGTAGCCTTTCCCTCTGGGCCACTTTGGCCCTGTGCACACACTTTTTTTCTTTTTCTTTTTAGGGCCACCCCCATGGCATACATAAGTTCCCAGGCTAGAGATTGAATCGGAGCTGCAGCTGCCAGCCTATACCACAGCCACAGCAATGCAGGATCTGAGCCATGTTTGTGACCTACACCACAGCTTACAGCAACGCCAGATCCCTAACCCACTGAGCAAGGCCAGGGTTTGAACACACATCCTCATGCATATTAGTCGGGTTCAAAACCCACTGAGCCACAACAGGAACTCCACACTTCTTTTTTTTTGCCATTTTCTTGGGCTTCTCCCACGGCACATGGCAGTTCCCAGGCTAGGGGTCTAATTGGAGCTGCAGCCACTGGCCTACGCCAGAGCCACAGCAACTCGGGATCCAAGCCGCATCTGCGACCTACACCACAGCTCACAGCAACTCCGGATCCTTAACCCATTGAGCAAGGCCAGGGATTAAACCCGCAACCTCATGGTTCCCAGACAGATTCGTTAACTACTGCGCCACGACGGGAACTCCTCCACAATTTTTTTTAATCATTGGAGTTATTTGCTATTGTGTCTGACTTTTCATATGAGACTATGTATTTTGTAAGGTCAGGGAGTATATCTTATGCCTCTTACCTGCCTGGGACATGTAACAGATGGTTGGTACATGTTGATTTGACACTCGTTTGAAGAAAAGGATCACAAAAATTGTGTTGTTATTTTAGGGAACATGAGACTCTCACATTTTCTCATCCCTTTGGGACTTTTTGTACATGAGTATTATTATTATTACTGTTATTGTTATTATTATTGTTACTATTTGTCTTTTTAGGGCTGTACCTGCAGCATATGGAAATTCCCAGGCTAGGGGTCCCAGCTTACACCACAGCCACAGCAACGCCAGATCCAAGACACATCTGCAACCAATGCAGCAGCTTGCAGCAATGCGGATACTTAAGCCACTGAGCATGGCCAGGGATCGAACCAGCATCCTCATGGAGACTATGTCGGGCTCTTAACCCACTGAGCCACAATGAGAACTCCATGAGTATTATTTTAAAGTCTTTCTAAGTCACCTTTGGGAGCAGGTGGCCTTCTTCTTTGAACTACCGTTTAGAAAAGGGGGCGGTCTCCTTAAGTTTGGTGATGGCTTTCCCTGTCTGTCACTAGCCCCTCTCATTCCGTCATCACCAACTGTCTCTTTCCCTTCTTGGTGCTCTCTTTCCTACCAGCCGCTTGAGTAAGAAACCCTGGGCACGCCACCGAGTCAACAGACTGTAATTGCTGTTCTGCATTCAAGCTTAATGATTCTCTCCTTACAACTCACCCATAATTGCTGTTCAGAGTTCAGTGCGTTCATTCAATAATAATGAACGATGCAGTCCTTCCCTCCCATATCTAATTTAAAGGGTCTTTTCTAAATGGTAGCTACGACATGGTGACAAGATAGTACATAAGCGCAGATTTCTGTTGTTATTAAGTACAAATATTTTGATAAGTGCAGCTAATATGAGATATTTCCTCTTAGCTGGATACGATACACAGTGAAATATGACATTGGGACCATCTGTTCTTCATCATAAATATAAATGAAGTGATAATGAGCAAAACGTGATAAGGACTATCAGGATGACTGCACTCCGATGGTTTAATTTGGATCTTCATTAATCTAAAAATAAAACAATCTACAAATGACAAATGAACACATTTTTACCGATGCTGTGCCAGTATCTTTTAGGCTAGGGACTACGTTCCTACTACTTAAAATGAGAAGTGAATAACGCAAAAAGGTTGCTTTTTTAAGCTCTCATTGAGTTCTCTGTTCAAATCATTAACACACAGTTCCCAAGAGTCTGTCTCAAATCCCGGGATGGATACCTAGCCTGGTGGTGGGAAACAGAAGCAAAAAACAAAAACAAAAACAAAAAAAACAAAAAACAAAACATGGAAGCAAAAAAAGACCTTGGCCAAATCACCTCACCTCTCTGAGCCTCCATCTCCTTCCCTCCTCAGCTTGCAAATAAGAACTTCCTGCCAGCCCAAGTCTGGTACCCAACACAATGCGTGGCCTCACATAGCCCCCCGTAAATGCACCATAAGGTGACATCTAGTAAGCCCTTATTGAGAATTTAAATGGGGTCGTACAGAAAATATCATTTATTCAACACCATTTTTTCTCTGTTTCACACATGGAAACACAAAGGCATCAAGAGGTAAGCAACTTCTCAGCGATCACATGACTTCAAGGGTCAGAACTGAGGTCCAACCCAGGCAGTCTTGTCGCTGAACTTTACTAAGACTATTATTAATTCCCAATTATTAAGAGGAAAGAATACATTATTTTCCAGCCAAAGTCTACACAGCCAAAACAAAGCCCAGGGCTATCATGGTTCAGCAGGAACCTGATGATTACGTAGACATTTCCAGTATTACACAGATTTCACCCAGAGCACCGGGCTTTGCTGGTATTTACTTTTTTGCAAGCCCATTAGCTGACTTTGGGGGGATCCTTCATTTCCCTCCTGTGGGGCTACGCCTGCCAATCAGCTCTTTGAGGAAACAGGTGGAAACCTCCATGAGACAGCTCAGGTTCTGCTGGACACATGCCTCAAAGCCCAAACAGCTGTGACAGCACCCCTCCCAGGCTGTCACCCACAGCATGGCAATGTCACTCTTCCCATCTGCAAGCTGCAGCCCCAGAGAGGGCTTGAGCCGCTCCAGCACAATGCCTATCAGTCATTCCTCTAACTCTATGCTACCAGGATTCCAGGCCCTTAATAAATACGTGTGGACCGAAAGATTTGATGTGGTGGGTGATGATACCACCCAGGGATGCTCAAAAAAGATGTGGGGCTGAAATAAAGTTCATGTGATACCGAGTGATTGGAAAATCACTTTTTGTGTTCCTCATGGAAATGGCTTACGGCATGCTTTATCAAACTCCGGGGTTTTTGCTTTTTTTTTTTTTTCCCCAGAGTATTTTACCTCTGCTCACCATGTGTGAACAAATAACTCTGTAGTCTGTGGGAGAGGTGTAAGCCAAAATCCAAAATGATGAAGTCAAGTACAAGAAGATATTTGGAGCTCTAACGAGTAAAATACATGAAGCTTTTAGGGGGAGAGTTTGCATAATTCACTAGTGTTCCACATGGCTATTTATCCGACTCAGGGCCCCGCTCACTCGGATGAAACATACAGATAATGCATTGGCACAACAACTAGATTCAAAGATGCTATCCTGCTTCCTAATGGAAAAAAATACCAAGTCAACAGAGAGAGTGTGGAATCGATTACCAGGTTTTAATCATGGCTTTTTAAAGGTTCAGTTTGGGGCGGGGAGGGCAGGTCCCACCTAAGGTTCTATGCTCATCAAAATGTGATCTGAAAATACTGTGAACAAATTTTGAAAACGAGACTATTGGTTTCGGGCTCTCTTTAAAGTTAGTTATTCAGCTGTACCTTGACTCCCAAGTGCTCTTAACTCATTATCACTCTTGTTAGGATAACACTTCTTTATAAATGCTCAAAACGCTTAGATCTTGAAAAGGGTGTCTTAATGAAGGTGGAATGTGGTAATTGTAGTTAAATCTATCTATTTAGTAGAAGCTACTTACATTTTGGTAATCAACCAAACTGAGTAATCTTGAAAAAAGGATAGTTCTCTGTAATTGCAGGTGGTGCCTTGTTTTCTGACCTTGTTCCCTTATGGAGAGTTTTTGATATTTTGGTGTATAAACAAATAGGTGTTGTTAAAAATAAACAAATGAAACCCTTGTTATCCCAACTTCCTGTTGTAATTAGTCCTCCTACCTTATGAATCCATGTAAAGCGAACATCAAAAGTCAGAGGCAACTCTGTTCATCACAAGTACCACAGGTTTCCAGGGGATGCAAGTTAGAAAGTTGGATTAAGAGCAGCTCTTCTGATGTGATGCTGATTATTTTTAAAAGGTAACCTTCCTGTTTTCTGCAATTAACTATTTTCTTGAAGAGCAGCAGATATAGAAGAATCGCACATCTCTGGTGATTTTTTTTCAAAGAAAATAATTAGTATCCATATCAAAAAAGCTAATTCAGATTAATTAAAGAACACCCACATCAGTTAAACACAATACTTCCTCTCTCACTTAACTCGCTGTATACAAAGTGTTACTAAAAAGTGTTGGGCTTCAAGATAATAAAGAATGACAGATGAAGGGTCTGGAGCTCGGAAGAAAACTTTAAGGTCTGTAACCATTTTAATTGCACATAATTATGGATAAGGAAGTGGAACAATTTAATTTCTGGGCCTTCATGCTATTAGAAGGCTAATAGAACAGTATCAAAACGGGTTATTTAAGTAAAATTGCAAGAAGCTGTTTTTCATTTCACAATATAAATGGAAATTAAATGAAATAGTGAATAACTTCTGTTCCATCTATTTATTTGTATGATATAACAGCAATTCAAGTTCTGGTGTAAATTATTGATGGACATTTAGAACAAGTAAAGTGAAACACACTTTTGAAATATTTAGTGGGGTTTTTTTTTGGCTTTGAAAAATTTAAAAAAAAAAAAGGATGATGAAAATAAAATTCACCCTAATATGTACAGACCGTCTCTAGAAGGAAACAAAAAAAAAGGGAATGGCTGCATTTGGGGAGGAGAGCCGGAGCTGGGGGGCGCTTAGCTTTTACGAAATACCTTTTATTATGTTAGAATGTTATTTTATAACCAAATTACATTAAATCTTTAGGAAACCAGAGATTAGACTGTTACCATTGGGGTATACTTCCAACAGTTTTCTGTAGACTTACCTACTTTTTCTCGTTTACAAAATCAGGATGTTTGTATCTTTTATAACCTATTATATTCTGAGATTTTCTTGTGTTATTAAGTGTTCTTCTGAAGCTTGACTCAATAAACTAACACTGTTCATTTCTGGATGTGTCATTTATTTAACTAAACCCTCTCTTGTTGAGCATTTAACTTATCTTCCATTTTTCAATGATCTAAATGGATCTGCAGTAAACATTGCTGTACTTAACTCTTTCTATATCCTCCTGATTATTTTCAGAAGTTACAGCTCGTGGCTAGATCTTATGAAAAGAATGTGTTCGATGACTGAGTCAAAACAAATACAGATTTTAGAGTTTGTGATACACATTGCCAAAGTGTCTTATAGGAAGAGATGATCAATTTACTCTTTCACAACAGCACCTGAAAATGCCTTTTTTAGGGCTCACTCCCTAGCCCCAGGAGAGACATTTGGGGAACACTTGCACACAGACTGGGTCTACTGAAAATCTGCAATCAAAATAGCCATGAGTTCCATAAATTTTTTATTCCAAAATCTGGATGTTGCAGAGAAGCTGCCATAGGTAATTCTACAAAATACATTTCTCCCTTTGGGGCCTGGAATGAAGTGGGATGGATCCTAAACTTGCTTTTCAAAAGGCAAAGACTTCAAATGCCAAGAACTGGTTCTCGGCCTTGAAAGCTGCAAGTGCTTTCTGAACTATAAAATGTTCCTGGACAGTAGATCTAGTAAATCCATCACCCAAGTCTTCAGTCTTTGGTACCAACAGAGGATTTAAGGTTGAAGGTCATGTGTACCCTTTAGGAACTGAATGTTCCAAGATGCATCCTGTTTACTCAAGGACCTCACTTCCCTTCATGGGTCTGTCACTTCTTCAGACCAGCCCTTTTGGAAGGTGTAACAGAGCAGCAGAGTACTTTGATTGTATCAGGATTAGAATACTTACCAGAAGTGATTCTAATCTGCTTTTTAGACTAGAAATAAAATGTATACCTTTATGATAATACGTAAGTAAAGCATATTCAATATTGATGTAATTGTGAAATTATAGAAAAACACAAAGAACTAAGTATTGCCTTTAATCCATCATCATTCAGAGAGAAACTGTTAGTATTTTTCAGTGTGTTTTTGGTAACTTAATATCCAATCTTCTGTACATACATATATTCTTATTTTGTAAATATGGGATAATATGCTTGCTGTGTTGTAACCAGCTTTTCCATGTACTATATCATGAACTGTTTTCTAGGTCATTAAATATGTTACAAAAATGTTTTTGATGACTTTATAGTATCCCATCACTTAGATGTACCTTTTGTAAAAAAAATATTTTATGGCTTCACCCACAGCATATGGAAGTTCCTGGGCAAGAGACTGAATCTGCACCAACCTGAGCAGCTGCAGTTGGATACTTAACCCACTGTGCCACAGTGAGAACTCCCTAGAAGTACCTTTAAAAAAAAATCAATGCCCAATATTTAAGTTATTTCTAAGTATATCACTTAAAATAAGACCTCTCTTGCCTATCTGTTTAATATTTAGCAGATGCCCCAGGCACATGGAATGACTCATGAGCTAACCCTAGAAGCCTTTGAAAAGGCTGGATAAGGGTGAGGCACTTAATAAAAATATGCAATTAGTTGTAGAAGAGGAAAATTGGGCAAAAATTAAATCTAGAATGATTTTGTGCTTAAATTACTTCCCAACCACTTTGAAATTCTTGCATCAGTGGGAAAAAAAAAACTAACTCTGGAAATGAAAGGCAATGCCTTATTTATTTGTTGAATGTAAGAAAAACACTATGGAATCCAATCAACAAGTCCATACTCACAGAAAAGTCCTAGACCTCATGTCAAAATATAAGCAAATGCATGTACATACACATGTTTTAAGTAAAAATAAACATTTCAAGTGTAGTCCTCATATGTCACCTTTTATAATTCCCTGCTTTAGCCAAATTTTTCAATAGACTGACTGATAACAACTTATAGCATCATGTTTGGGGACTCAGCATTGTCACTGCTGTGTCTAGAGTTGATTCTTGGCTTGGGCACATCTGCACCCCACGGCGGGGCATGGCCAAAACAAACAAACAAACAAACAAATAGTGTCACATAAGAGGATTTCCAATTAGTGGATAATTTTGTGAAAAAAAAATCCTTATAAATAGGATGGATGATGTCTTTAATTTGCTGCTGAAACAATGAAGAGCCATGTTAGCTCAAATGCACAAACTAAACATAAACAATTTAGATGATTCATGGGATATATGGGCATTTTCTACTTGCATTCTATGACTGATACAAATGGCCATTCTCCCCCTTGTACTAAATCCCTTTCCTGGGAAGCCCTGATTTAGAAGGCATGTTCCAGCAGTTAGGAAAGCTACTTCTCAATTTTGGAAACATTTCTAATGCATTAGAGTTCAAATACATCTTCTCTTTGTGCAGAGAATGGCTAGACTGAGAGACAACCGAATGTAAGCAGTACTAGGGAAGTGTCACATCAGGAAGGATGGTCTTCTTTCTTGTTAGAATCAGCCAGTCATGAAAATAAAAGGTTAGAGGGTTTCCCATCTGTCAGTGTCTCTGAATAAGATGGCAGCCCCAGCTCGTTAAAGATGCCAAAGATATTTGGCTGATAGAAACTTACATAGAACTTGCTACTTATAGATGGAATCAACACTGATTTTGAAAGTTACCAAGTACTTCTGTGATACAAGAAACGTTTTCATTATTATAGTTTTTCATGCTATAACAACAGAGTGTGCTTCTTTTAAAGTTATGTAATAACATTGGTTATTGCTCCATCTTGAGCCTTTGGAAGCAAATCACTATTACCTACTGTTAATACCACTAGGATAAAAATTCTATTTATTACCAAGCTTGATTTTTTTCTTTAGATTATTTTTTTCTTGGTGGGTCACTTAATTATTCTCCATCTCTGCAGTCAAACATCTGTTCTGATTCCCATTCCACCCAATATCTCTTTTCGTTCTTTCTCTTTCAGCTTCAATTAGAAGTTTGCTAACGCTGGTATCTCCACTCAGATCTTGGACCTTGCAATTAATTTTAATCAGGCTTGTTAACACTTTTATAGTATGTAAGAAATAAGCAAATATGTAACTAAAAAGCCGTTTATGTCTTTTACGAAGGTAACAAATATGCAATTAAAAACTCCTTCTCTCAGTGACTTTGCAATAAATTAACTTGTTTTGTCACTATTGTGCCTGTATAATGTCATTTTCTCTGGAGTTTTGACAGTCAGATTTTTTTTTAATCCATGGCAAAATTAGCAAGTAATATTAAGATCTAAGAAATGACAATTAGTTTGCGAATTAGGTGGGATATACAATGTGTTAATTATTGAGGGACCAGCCTGCATGCAATTAAAATTTAACATCCAGATAATGATAGTGTAGTAGGCTTCTCAGTATCTAATGAAGTTGAAAATGTTCATTACCAATAAATTAATTCTCAGTTGCTTAACCAGTCTTTAAAATGTCTATACAGAGGAATAGATCATAATAATCATTATTGTTCACAAATAGAATAATAACATGAAATCTTGAAAGCCTATCAGAATCCTTACTTTATTGTGAGAGCTCTCTGCACACTGAAAGGGAACCTTCCTAAAGACTCAGAAATATGGTAGCCCATAGAAATCTTTGCTTCTCTTTTTAGAGGCTTTTTTTTTTTAAGTTAATCTGAAGGTGGAAGAATGAGAGAAAAGAGAAGGGCATTGAGATGGGAGATGGGTCAAGAGAGCCTCCCTTCAGTCTAATGGACACTTACTATTTTAACAGTGTTTCAGAAAATGTCTTTTTAACTTGACCTGGATGTACTCCTCTTTGTATGTGGAAACTCAATTCCACATGAATTTCCTACTTTAGTAAATGTATCCAGTGTTCCAGGAGCTGGACAATCAGTGGCAAATCATGTCTCAAGGAAACCTCCATCTTGCAGGGGGTCAACCACAAAAACAAGTTGTTAGATTATTTCATGATAACTGCCATGGCATAGAGACAAAGGTCTGACCTACACCCTGCAAAGACCCTCTGGCTGCTGAGTGAAGAGTAGACTGTAGGAAGCAAGAGTAGAAACAGGGCACCCGGCGAGGGGATTCCTGTGGTCCATGAGGAAGATGATGGCAGGCAGTACAACAGTGGTAGCACTAGAGAGAAGAAAAAGGTAGAAGGATTGAAGATATGTTTGGGAGGCAGAACTGTATCCAGGATTTGGCTTGAGAAACTAGAAAAATGATGCTATTGTTACCTGATTTGTGGAAGACTGGGTGACGACCCAGGTTGGAGGGACCTCAAGAGTCTTATTTGGGAGCTGTTAAGATTACAGTGTCTATGAGAGATGTGAAAGAGGGTATTATGAAAGTACCAGAGTTCAGAGGTGAGGTTTGGTTAGATAGAGAATTTGGAGAATCACCAGCATATTGATAGTTTTAAACCCCTGGAATGAGTGAGTATACCTAGGGAGAAGTGTGGAGAAGGAAGCCTTAAGTAACTCTGACATTCAGGGGACAAGGTGAAGGAAGAGGAGCTGGCAAAGGAGACAGGAAGGTGTAGCCAGAGAATCTCGGGACAACAGGAAAGCACTATATTATGGAAAGCAAGAGAGAAAAGTGTTTCAAGGGGGAAGGAGACAAGTAAGCTGACACATGTGCTAAGGCTATCCCTTGAATCTCTACTATGATAGCAACAAAGGAGCAACAACATGGAAGCCCATAATGAGAGACTAAAGAAATAACCTAATGTCTAGCCGTGCAAAGGAATACTCTACAGTTGTAGAAAAGAAGGAATAGGAGTTCCCCTCATGGCTCAGCGGTTAACGAATCTGACTAGCATCCATGAGGACGCAGGTTCGATCCCTGGCCTTGCTCAGAGGGTTAAGGATCTGGTGTTGCCATGAGCAGTGGTGTAGGCTGGCAGCTACAGCTCCAATTTGACCCCTAGCCTGGGAACCTCCATAGGCTGCAAGTGCAGCCCTAAAAAAGAAAAAGAAAAGAAAAAAGAAAAAAAGAAAAGAAGGAATGATTTCCAAAAGGTGCTATTACAAAATTCACCATGTGAAAACAGCAAGGCTCTTTAGTATGTTATTTGTTGGGATGTGGGGAGGTATCTATGGAATTCCTGATTCCTGGAATATGAATTGAGTATTTCTGAAAGATGCAAAATAAACTGGTAAAATGGTTGTCTGTAGGGAAGGAAAATGGATGACTCAGGAACAGGGTAGAAAGGATAAGATTGCTATTAATCTAAATACAGCTTTTAGACTTTAAAATTTATATTTTATGCTATGTGTCTTGACTAATGAACTTCAAGAAACAGTATATCTTGATGTTTATCATGATGTTGTTTTTCACTGTCTTTTCAAATGCTATACTATTTACATTGCTTTAAAACCACATTCACCACAGTCATTTGGATAATTCCATGCTTAATTGATTTCAATGCTCACTGTTGGTCTTTTTAAAATTTTCATCAGACAATCCCTTGTTCATGACGTCTACTTTGCTCAATTCTCACTCTATCACAAAAGTGCATAGATATCTCTTTTCTGAATCCTTAAACATGTGAGAATTTTTTTCTTTTGCTTGCATACGACAATAAAGAATGTTAGGGGTCTTAGTTTTGGTTGTACCAAAAGCCTGAGACAAGAACTCAGAAATGGGTAGTTTATTTTGAAGCTGTTTCCAGGAACAGCAGTGAGGGAGCAGAGAGAGACAGGGAAGATGGAAAAGCCAATAATGGGCATATGATTGAGTTGATTCCCTTGATGGACACCTGGGGCTCAATGCCACTGGGAACCCCTAAGGAATCATGTAGAATATGCCTCAAAATCGTCCCATAAAGCATGGGAAGCTAGAGAAGTTATCCACCAACTTCCTTCTCCAACTGGTCAAGAGTTACCCTCAGGAATGCTAACTCTCCTTCATTTCTGGTTTTTACAGCTTTGGACAAAGCTATTAGGCAGAAAACATCCCAAACTGACTTGAGGTGGGATGTGACCGTAACTCCCAGCAGGTGGGAGTTACTGTCACAGATCACAGGTGGCCTGAGAGGACATGGTGCTGATCACAAAAACATGGGCTATAGATGACCATACAATTCTTTCACTGAAGCCTTTTTTCTCATAAAACGCCATGAAATCTAATGTCACCAAAAATTCTGGAGCCAAAGTGACATTACCCCACTTCTCATTCTCAGTAACCAAGAGTGCTTTTAAAATTCAAGAATATTCAAAATATGAATATTAACCTATGTCTTGGCCATTTTTAATTAATTTTGCCTACACTCGGAGCATTCTTTCAATCTATAAATTCAGATCTTTCTTCAGTTCAGGAAAGTTTTCTACTATTATATCTTTGAATATTTTTATCTTCTTCAGCAGCTACACCTGGACACATATACCTATGTAATCTCATCGCTATATCAATTATTATCCCTCTTATCAATTTATTCTCTTTGATCTTTTCCTTTGAGCTCTGGAAGGGTTTTTTCAAGCCTGATTTCTACATGTGATAAAAATTTTCAAGAGTGTCAATTCTCTTAAATGTTCATAGTATTATTTTAGATTCTATTTTGGCATTATTTGTTTCCACAAAATTTTTCTTACCTGGACTTCCCATTGTAGCTCAGTGGGTTAAGAACCTGACTAGTACCCCTGACGGTGAGGGTTTGATCCCTGGCCTCACTCAGTGGGGTGGGGATCCAGCATTGCCATGAGCTCTGGTGTAAGTCACAGAAGCGGCTCAGATCCCGTGTTGCTGTGGCTGTGGCATAGGCCAGTGGCTGCAAGTCCAATTCAACCTCTAGCCTGGGAACTTCCATATGCCACAGGTGCAGCCCTAAAAAGAGAAAAATAAAATAAAATAATTTTTAAAAAATTTTATTACTTTACCATCTCTTATTTCAGTCTGCCTGATTTACTAGTATCATCTCTTCTTTCATGTAAATACTTTTTTTTTTCCTATTCTTTTAAGGATTTACTATCTAAACATTATTTCTTCAGATATACGGTCATCATAATTTGCCTACTGGGTATCATCATTTATGGCACAGACACTTTTTTTTTTGTCTTTTGTCCTTTTAGGGCCACACCCTCAGTGTATGGAGGTTCCCAGACTAGGGATCTAAGCAGAATTGTTGCTGCGGACCACACCAGAGCCACAGCAATGCCAGATCCAAGCTGCATCTGCAACCTACACCACAGCTCACTGCAATGCCGGATCCTTAACCCACTGAGTGAGGCCAGGGATCAAACCTGCAACCTCATGGTTCCTAGTCAGATTCGTTTCTGCTGCGCCACCATGGGAACTCCTATGGCATAGAAGCTTTTCATGAATGTCTGCATTTCCTGTTTTGAGGCACATCTCCCCCGGCCTGTTATCTGTCTCACACAAGTAGGGATGGTATGATATACATTCCTTCAATTTCCTCCATGGCTCCCTGAGTACTACTGTTAGAATTGTCTTAGTATGTAAGGTGGATGGTTGGATGATATTGGTTTCTAGTCCCTTTTCGCCACTCATCCATCTGTGGGGGAAGGGAGGGAATAAAGGAGCAGGCAGGGGGCTCAGAGCTGGAGCAATCCTAGCAGGAAATGAGTGGCTTTCCTCTGTCCCTGAACAGTCTTTTGCAACCATACACAGGGACCAGCTTTCTGTATCTGGTTTTCTCTGGGAGCTTCCTGGAGAGATGCTCCTTCCTGGAGCATCCGCCTACCCACTAGGGTTGCTCCTCCAATTCTGAGAGATGTTACCCTCTAGTTTCTCAGGAAGAAGAGTCAAAAGTGGAACTGTCGTGACCTCCTTCACCCTAATCCCACATTCACCACCCCCAGAGGCAAGGCCAGTTTCATGGATGTATAACATATAGAATCACACCAGGCCCTGTACTCAAAGGGCCCTATGCTTGGCCCTGCTGTTACCATTTTGAAATTCTCAGTAATTTTTGAACTAGGACCTAAATAACCATCTTTCACTGGCCCCCACAAATTTTGCAATCAGTCTTGCCCAGAAGTCATTCCTAAGGATGGTGGCATAACAGCGACCCTCTACCAGACTAACCGCAGACTCTCCAATCCTGGCCACGCCCTGTTCACTCCCTTACGTGGACAGTAAGGACAAAAAGGGATAGTAGCACAAATGCTGCCAAGGATGGGGAGAAGCAGGGGGCTTTGGCAGTGGGAAGCCACAAAGACATGATGGAGCAGAAACACAGCCACTGAAAGCAGAGCCAGAGTGCTACCTGCCAATGGAGCGATGGTCTATTCTCCTGCTAATTCACCTGCCTCCAAAACCCCACCAGTAACTATGATGAGCTACTTGGGGGAGTTTCTTACACTTATGACTTGGATTTAAATCCATCACTCAATTGCTCTATTCCATTTTCTACTACCTTCCCTCGATAGCATCCTACCCCAGCCTAACAGATAAGGCAGACGTCACACATCAGATCTCCCAGGCTCCGGTGTTACTTACTCAGACAGCCCATTACTGAGGGAGCTCACATCCACACCAAAACACCAGAGTCTACCTTTTCAATAACAGCCTAGTGAACAGAGGTCCTGTTAGCCTGCTGGCTGCAAAAGCTGGTTTGTATTTCTTTGCTAACATGAACCCTTTGGGCTAATACAAAAGAATATCTAACAAGCTGAATTCTGTGATGGGAAGATGGCCTCTCACTTTGAAAATAAATGTCAAATCTTTACCTCAACATTTATTTTTGGTAAATGCTGAGTCTCTGCCTTGGCATTTAAACAGCAGCAGGAGACCTTCATGGGGTGGGGGTGGGGGGCCCCCAGGATGGGCTGGAGGGAACAATTGACTTTTGTTGACTAAGAATAAGTTCAAAGTGTCCTGCTGACTACTGTATGTTCCCAGGGGTGGCGCCTGGGGAAAGAGGAGGGAGAAATGATTATTTAGCCATTTGGATTTGTTTGTACATTTGAACCGAAAAGAAGTGGCCTTCTTGTGTACCTCCCTTTGTAGAAGGAGCTGCACGAGGTCATCTCATTCTCTGTGCGCTCAGAGCCTGGGGCTCCAAGGCCATCAGCACGCACGCGCCAAGGCCAAATGCACCTGCCTAAACAGCAGAACTGGAAATAGGAATCAGAGACCTGGAACGTTATCGTCTGCCCAGATGGATCCCCGAGAAATGAGGTTTTTATTCATTTCTGAGGCTTCTTCACACTGTGCCATTGAAGAAACAACACGGGCAACAAAACAAAAATGCAGCATCTAATTATTTATCCCACCCCAAATCAACGCCTTTCTTAGGTGGTTTTAAGTATTCTCTCTTCCGATAGGCAGAGACTGTGCTCATGCTGCCAAGTTCAAAACTGAGCAAAGGACTGTTGAATATGCCTTATGCTCCTTCTCGACACTGCTTCTCTACCTGGACAGCAGAAGCCTGACAGCCTGAGACCTGTCTCAGAACGATAGAAAGATCACGTTCCTTAACTAGGACAGAAAGCCACTATTTTCATTAAAAACGAAAACAAAGCAAATGTCTCCATGCGCCACCCACTGAATCCTGGCACAATGACTTGGAACTACCTCCATCGCTCTGGGCGCTCCTACCCCAGCGCTTCCCCAATTCAGAACCCATTACTTCCCTCCAGAGAGCGGGCGTGGCTTCCTGGGCAGGCAGGTGTCACTTGCTAACCCGCGAATTCCAACTTACTGCCTGACAGATGCACAGTATATAAATCTCGCAGGAGGTGCCGCCCGGAGCTCCTGTCCCCACCTGGAGCACAGAGCTGTTTGCTTTAATCTGCTGCAGGACCGAGGACCTAGCCCCCAAATGGGGTCTCGATAATTTCATCCACCAAATGGATGCCACACAGGCCATTTGGGAAGTGAATTTTTATTTTCAAAGGAACGTGTCTGGAAACTCCAAAGGCATGAGGAGGCGGGAGAGAGGGGCAAAGAGAAAGATGCTGCTCTCCCTTCCAGGAGCACCTTTCTCAGCTTCCAAAACACTAGGCTGCCCCAGAGGAGAAGATGTGGTACTAGCATCGCTCTGTGGAAATGACAGTATGCTGAGAAACAAATCCTTGTCTGGCCCCATCCTATAGGCAGTTAGTTGGGGTTCCCGATCAATGCAGTATATAAAGTCAATTATGTGGCATTCCCGCTGTGGCTCAGAGGGTTAAGAACCCAACTAGTATCCATGAGGATGCACGTCTGATCCCTGGCCTGGCTCAGTGGGTTAAGGATCCAGTGTTTTGGTGAGCTGCGGTGTAGGTCTCAGACACGGCTCGGATCCCAAGTTGCTATGGCTGTCGTGTAGGCCTGAAGCTGCAGCTTCAATTTGACCCCTAGCCCAGGAACTTCCAAATGCTACAAGTGCCACCCTAAAAAAGAAAAAAAAAAAGTAAGTATCCTAACCAAGAAAGAATACACTCATCAAAGGAGAAAGAACTGTCATTTACTAAAGACACTAAGTACCACACACTGGGCTTAACACAATTTCCTTTGGTCCTTCCCACTTTACAGGGGGCCCAGATAATGAGAACATGTCATTGATCAGCCCAGACACCTGACAAGCAACTGTGTCAAGACCGGAACCCAGATCTCCCATCCAAGGGCCCACACTCCCTTTGCTGTTGCACTGTCTTCCCTGGGGGTGGTGGGGCCTCCTCTGGTGACTAGAAGCTCCACAGCCCTGTGAGCTGGGCCATCACACGGGGCCCTTAGGAGGGCATGAACTTGGCTTAGTGCTCTGCTGTTGCCATCTTGACATTCTTAACAACAATGGTTGAATAAAGGCCTCTGCATTTTCACTTTGCACAATGCTAGCAAATGACCTAGCTGGTCCCGCTTGCAGGTAGAGTCTAACCTCACCCCCCGTCCCGACTTTTCCTGATGCACTATTTTCTCCTACCACATTAGCTGCCTCTCTGAGACCCACTTCTGTGTCTTTCCTTGTTGTCAGACATTGTTATTCATACATGACTGGGGAAGGATAGAGAGCAGGAAACAAGCATGCACTATTCACCTGTGGGTACCACCCTACTGCATTTCATCATCATGATAACCTGGAGATGAAGCTACCATTATCCCCATTTTACAGAGGAAGAAACAGAGGCTCTGAGCAGTTAACTTACCCATAAGTGGTGAAGGCCAAACGGACCTCTGGACTCAGATCTGACTTATTTTCCAAGTACATTATGCTTCCTTTTTCATCCTTTTCTACCACTCCAACTTCCGGCAAACCTTTTCCGCAAAGGACCAGATAATAAATATTTTTAAGCTTCGCAGGCCATACGATCTCTGTCGCAACTCAGCTTGACCATCACAGCATGATAGTAGCTGTAGATAAAACATAAAGAATGGGTGAGGCTGTGTTCCAATGAAGCTCAGTGGACAAAATAGGCGGTGGGCTAGATTTGGCCCATGAGCTATAGCTGGCCAGCCCCTGTTTTGTATAAACTGCTATCTGAAAGCACCTCAGGACTTTCAACATGGTCTTTCCAAGATAAATGGATAGATAGACAGATAGATAATTTTTTTGTCTTTTTAGGACCACACCTGCAGCATGTGGAAGTTCCCAGGCTAAGGGTCGAATTGAAGCTGCTACTGCCAGCCTACACCGCAGCCACAGCGACATCAGATCCAAGCCGCATCTACGACCTCCACTGCAGCTGGTGCACGGCAAGGCCAGATCCTTGAACCCCACTGAGCGAGGCCAGGGATCGAGCCAGCATCCTCATGGATATTAGTGGGAACTCTGGCCTTGCCTTTATCTCAATTCTGTACTTTGAGTCAGAAATCAGACAGGAATCAGATTTCCATTCAGCTAGTTCAACTAAAGAGATGCTAATGAAGAAATTATTGTACAGAGGGGGAGGCAGGCTAAGAGACCCAGCAAGGGACACCACCCTGTGCCGAGCACAGCCACCGGGCAGTCCTTTGCCCAGGTCACACGTGCTGCCTCATTTCAGGAGGAGAGACAGGCGGGGAGAGACACTCAGGTCTGTGCTGGGGCTGCCTCCGGTTCCAACTTCCCTGACCATGTGGGTCCACGACCACCTCTGAAGTGGAACCCCTTTCCCCCAAGTGGTTCTGTATACACCCTCTTCTTGATTTCTTCACCAAAGACCCTACTGCCAGCTCCAAAGCACTATCACATGCACGTTTCAATGTTACTGATTTGCCGGACAAATATTTACTCAGCCTTTGACCCTGTGAATGTAAACTTTTGTAACGATAAAGAAATCTAGAATGGAAAATCAGAGCCGCAGAAAGAAACCCACGCTCTGAGCCGGCAAGGGCTGCACCCGTGGAAACCATCCAGCCGGGAATAAGAGGCTTCTCCTTCGGGGTAGCCCCCCCGCCCCCACCCGCTCTGCCAATCAGATCAATGCGCCCTAGATCCAATCAGATTGGCCATTATCCTTCCAGAACGGAGTCTTTCTTTTTTCCTACCCAAAGGACTGTCTGGCCCTCTCTCACCCCCCTCCCCACTCATTCCGCCAAAAAAAGCAAAGACAAATGAATGGAGGAGAAAGAAAGGCCGGAAGTTTCCACCCCCTGGTTCTCTGGACTATAGCGGAGCATCCCATCTGAGTGACCCTGGCGGTGATCTCGTGCAAAAAATGGCTGACCTGTCCAGACCTCCGACGGCAGAATCTCCAGGAAAATGGAGTAACACCATTTTCTGGGTTTTAAAGAGTCATTTTCTTCTCCTTATTCTCACATCTTTCTTGTGGTGTACTCCTAAAGAACCATTTTCCTCTCATTTCTTTTATGTCCAGGCACCTCCCTGTAGACTTGTGGCTGCTGCATTTGTCCCAGTTCTGCCAGATTTGCTGCCAGAGAACGGCAAAGAGGAATGCAGGACGGCCCTTTGTCAGGGGATGGACATCTGTATTTACAGACTTCTTGGCATCCTCTCCTCTAAGAACTGCTCCCAGTGTTCCTTGAGGTCCCAAAGCTCTCTCATGTCAGTGCACGTGATGGGGGGTGAGGAGCTTCTCCAAGGTCATCTCTCCCCCTGGCTACCACAATTGACTTAGGGGTAGGTGTATACCCTGAGCCAGGCCAAAAGAATTAACTCAGTTCAAAGATGTCTCTGCAACTGTAGAAAAGTGACATGCAAACCATGCCTTATAGATTTCATCCTAAATGCAAAGGGACTTTTGCTTCTTCCTTACCAATTTGGATTCCTTTCATTTCTTTTTCTTCTCTGATTGCTGTGGCTAGGATCTCCAAAACAATGTTGAATAAAAGTGGTGAGAGTGGGCATCCTTGTCTTGTTCCTGATCTTAAAAGAAATGCTTTCATCTTTTTACTATTGAGTATGATGTTAGCTGTGTTGAGGTATGTTCCCTTGGTGCCCACTTTCTGGAAGGTTTTTAATCATAAATGGATGTTGAATTTTATCAAAAGCTTTTTCTGCATCTATTGAGGTGGTCACATGGTTTTTATTTTTCAATTTGTTAATGTGGTGTATCACACTGATTGATTTGCAGACATTGAAAAATCCTTGCATCCCCGGGATAAATCATTCTTGACTATAGCATATGAGCCTTTTAACACCTTTTAACATATTGTTGGATTCAGTTTGCTAGTATTTTTTTTTAAGATTTTGGCATCTATGTTCATCAGTGATATTGGCTTATAACTTAATTTTTTTCAATGTTTTGTCCAGTTTTAGTCTTAGGGAGAAGGGGAGAATCATAGAAGTTTAAACAGGGAAGGAGCATGATTTGTCTGGCTGTTGGGTGAAGAATAGAAGAAGCTGGGTAATGATAGTTTAAGCTAGTGGAATGAAAGGAAATCAATAGCTTCAAGACTTAACTTTGTAAGTAGAGCTACTATATGATCCTGCAAGCCCATTCCTGGATATATAACCAGAGGAAAATATAATTCAAAAAGATACATGCACCCCAATGTCCACTGCAGCACTATCCACAATAGCCAAGACATGGAAGAAACCTAAGTGCCTACTGATAGATGAATGGATAAAAAAGATATGGTACATATATATAATGGAATATTACTCCACCATAAAAAAGAATGAAATAATACCATTTTCAGCAATATGAATGAACCTAGGGATTATCATACTAAGTGAAGTAAGTCAGACAGAGAAAGATAAATATCATATGATTTTGTTTATATGTGAAATCTAAAATATGATACAAATGAACTTATTTATAGAACAGAAACAGACTCACAGACATAGAAAATGAACTTACAGTTACCAAAGAGGGAAGCGGGGAAAGGATAAATTAGGAGTTTGGGATTCAAGTTATTGTACATAAAATAGATAACCAACAAGGACCTGCTGTTTAACTCAGGGACTAAACTCAGTATCTTATAATAACCTATAATGGAAGAGAATGGAATATATATATATATATATATATATATATATATCACTTTTTTGTACACCTGAAACTAATACAACATTATAAATGAACTATATTACAATAAAAAAAAATTGAAGATGTATTTTATAGTTCAATATCCTTCTTGCTCGCCCCATGACAGATTCATACAGAACAAAAAGCCCTTGAATCACCTTTTCACACGTTTTCTCTGATGAAAACAGCAGCAGGAGTTTCTTCAGTCTCGTTCAGAAAGCAGCAGCAAGTGCTTTGAGGCAAATAGGATTTTTTTTGTTTTTTATGTTCACAGTTGTAGCATCTGCAATCTGCCCCCTTGTGGTGAAAACCGCTATTGCAGTCCTCATGCTCAAACTCTTTGGGTTCCTTCGCAACATGGGAGGGGAAATGCTGGAGGAAGAGGTTTTAGAGATCTCTCAAATTTGGATTATTATGCTTACCCGGACATGTAGGGGAAAATATACAGGGAAGCATGTTGGTTGCCTTTCTTCAGCTGATTATTCTGAAACAATAAAAGTTTAGGTGATTTTATTTGTATAATTTAATATGAATCGTAGGAAGAAACTGAGTATTCTTAACTGTTATGGGTTAAATTATGTCTCCCGGAAATATATGTCACCATCTCATCCCTGATGGGTAGGCATGTGACCTTATTTGGATGCAGGGACTTTGTATAGGCAATGCAGGAGAAGGTTAAGATAAAGTCATACTGGAGTTGGGTGGATTTTAATGGAATATAAGGTATCCTTACACGTAGAGAAGAGACTCAGAGACACACAAAGGGATAAACTTTGTGAGGTCAGAGACATGGATTGCAGTGGTGCCAAGGGTCCCAGCAGCCACCAGAAGAAGCTCAGAAAAGGACCATGGCTTGGCCAAGACCTTGATCTTGGACTTCTAGCATCCACATCTGTGAGAAAAAAAATTTCTGTTGTCTTACGCCACCCAGTTGGTGGCACTTTTTGTGGCAGCCACAGGAAACTAATACACTGGGTTGTGTTTTGTTTTTAACTGAAGTAAGTTTTGAATTTTTGCCAGAACTCTGAATTTGGGTTTGGGGACATATATTTAAGATGCTTAAAAGCACATCTTTCAGTACTTTCCAGCCATGTACAAATGTAACTTTTATTTTTTACTTAAGTCTTCAGGATTATCTGGGGAGACATTTTTGAGCCTTTTTAGGCTTTGCTGCATTAAAAAAAAAAAAAGCTAATACATGTTTTTGACAATCAAAAAGCACATTTGTAAACACCTACATAAACACACATAATATGCACACATTTAAGCACGTATATAATTACAAAATAGTATCCTACTTATTTATTCAAATACTGGTTATTTGTGCAAAAATCCTTTTCCTATACCTCTTGGTCTCTTTAATCAAGTAGACACTCAAATCTTAATTGAAAAATGAAAATCAGAGCTCCCATCGTGGCACAGTGGAACTGAATCCGACTAGGAACCATGAGGTTTCAGGTTCAATCCCTGGCCTTGCTCAGTGGGTCAAGGATCTGGCATTACTGTGAGCTGTGGTGTAGGTTGCAGATGCAGCTTGGATCTGGCATTGCTGTGGCTCTGGCGTAGGCCAGCAGCTGTAGGTCTGATTCAACCCCTCTCGATTGGGTCGTCGAGAGTGCGACCCTATAAAGACCAAAAAAAAAAGAAGAAGAAGAAGAAGAAGAAAAATGAAAATCTATATCAGTAGCCTATTGATAAAGGCAAATGATTTTTTGTGAAGGAAAAAAGGCATTCACCCAAAGAAACTTGAATTAATGACCCAAATCAGGAGTTCCCATTGTGGCTCAGCAGATTAAGAAGCCAACATACTGTCTGTGAGGATGCAGTTCAATCCCTGGCCTTGCTCAGTGGGCTAAGGATCCGGTGTTGCCACAAGATGCGGCGTAGGTTGCGGATGTGGCTCAGATCTGGTGTGGCTGTAGCTGTGGCCTTGGCTGCAGCTCCAACTCAACCCCTAGCTGGGGGACTTCATATGCTGCAGGTGCAGCTGTTAAAAAAAAAAAAGAGTGTGAGAGAGACTAAATCATAAATCTAAGGTGGGAGGGGAAATGACACATGAGTGCCTAATTATTCCATGCCCTCCTCCAGGACATCTTGAAGAGATTCTTCTCCATCTTAGTTTGGCATGAATATTAAGGCTCTCAGACGGGTGAATAGGTAGATAGATGGACAGATGATAGATAGATAGACAGACAGACAACATGATAGAACTGAGAAAAAGAGCCCTACGTTGGGTAGTGAACTAAACTCAGCCAGTCTTATTTCCAGCCACAGGGGAGGCTTGGGTTTCAGGGTTATGCAATCTTGCTCCCATGTTCCCCTCGTTTCCCAGTTTTTGCAGCTACTCATATATTTACCTCTGGCTTGACTGGAGGTCCCAAGGCCAAGGCATTCTCCTGTTTGAAGACCCCACAGAGAAGAGGGGGTCGAGAGCCAAGTAAACCCTCAAGTCTCCCTACTGCCTCCCCATCTCTGCAGCCAACTCTGGCTCCCTCCCAGCTGCTCAGAGAAGCTCCTGTCAGGGGTGTGGTCTGAGGTAGGACAATAGGAACAGGAAGCAGCCAGCTCCCTCTGGATGCCAGGGCCGGGGCAGGTTCACATATGTAAGCTCAGTCCTTCATCTTCTGCCTATTATTTGTACCATATGCAGTTCATTGGTTTTTATTTAAAGTTTTCCTTTTCCTTCCTGGTCCTTCTCAAGCTATTCCCACCAAAGCAGGCGAGCAAGCACAGCTGGAAAACACACCCCATCCTAAGAATCGGGTTCCTCTGAAGCTCTCTTTGGACCCACATTTCGATAGGGAAGGAAGGTGCTGGGGGCGGGGGCGGGGGAAGTGGATTGTGCCCTGGTCTGGGCTGGAGGGGGTGACGTCATTCTAACTCATCAAAGGGAACCAGGGCTATGATACATTTATAGGAAACTGCTGTCGTTTCCCACTGAGTACACGCTATCTCCTTTAATTTCGTATTAGTGTCATTTCATCATTGGCAAGACCAAGCCTTTTCCTGTTCAGTGGCATAAAGCTAATGTAAAAATCAAGCATGTGGTTCCTGGAAATATTCACACAATGTTTTTTGAAAATTGACATAGTTCAATAGTTGGGCAATAAATTTTCTTCCTAATGAGACACTAAAAAGAAAGTGAACATTTGATGTTCTGCCCAAGGAGAGTTAGTTATTGAAGATTTATGGGCGATCTGTGCAAATACTGTCCTTTCCTTCCAATGAGTTTCTAATTTTGGTTTGATAGACTCCAGGTGTCCATATTTGCTTGTGATACTAGATGCATAAAACTGAGTAATAGACGTATATTGTCTTTCTTCCTTCTTGAGCTGTCCCTCTCCCGTGGGCACATTCCCAGCAGCGTCATACAGAGTCCGTGCATGTGGCAGCAGTGCTGACATTGACACATATGTGGTATTCAATAAAGACAGGCCTCCAGCCACGCACACCAGCAGATGGTGTGAAAAAAAAAAATTCTCCTTTCTACAGGTTTTCCCCAGAGAAAGTCGGCCTTCTGAACTAGGAATGCAGAGCTTCTCTGCCGAGGCTGGGATGTTGCCTCTTTGGAATGTTGAGAGGCCGGAGGGCAGGCATGGCCAGTAGGAGCATCTTGAGGTTTTTCCGCAATGAGGCCTGACATGCATTTTCTGCTAATGTTCAGGTATAACCTTCCTTGCCCCAGATTCCTTTGGAAGCCTGGCCGCCCCCGTCTTTTATCTTGTCCAGGGGGAAGCTAGAGGGACCCCTTCAATGTCCAGGGGCACCATTATGAAGATGTGAGTGACTCGGTGGGGTCTTGTTATCCTCCGGGGTATATCAAGTAAACATCAAACGTCCTGCTAATGGTCAGCAATGTATGACCATTAGGAGGACGCCCGGGAGAGCAAGGCTGACATTGTTCAGGCTCAAGTCACCTGTCGCTGTCCCTATAGGGCCCCCCAAGGGGGAAGGGCCGGTGTGGCCTTTCTCCCCTATTTAGCTGCTCTCTCTGCTCCTTCTGAAGCACAAAGGACCTTTTTTCCTCGCATTAGGGGCACCCACTAAATCTCTCCTCTTCTGGTCTTCTAGAGTTCTCCCAAAGAAACCAGAAGACATGAAAAGGGACAAGCATGCTGTGTAGACAAAAAACACAGTTACTTTCTTTTTTATTTGTTTCTTTTTCTTTCCTTTTGGCCGCAGCGTGCTGCAGCTTGATGTGGGATCTCAGTTCCCAGACCAGGAAATGAACCCAGGCTGCAGTGATGCAGACACCAAATCCTAACCACTAGACCACCAGGGAACTCCCAACACAGTTACTTTCTGACATGTCTCTGATAAGGATCAAGTGATAGAAAGTATATAACACACATAGGTATTCTCCAATCTGCAAAGCTCCACGCACATGGTGGTGCTGATGGTGAGGCTGATGGTGGTGGTGATGGTGATGGTGATGGTGGTGGCGATGGTGAGGCTGATGGTGGTGGTGGTGATGCTGATGGTGACGGTGGTGGCGATGGTGGTGCTGATGGTGATGGTGATGGTGGTGAGGCTGATGGTGACAGTGGTGGCGCTGATGGTGACAGTGGTGGCAATGGTGATGGTGGTGGCGATGGTTCTTGTAGTATTTCAATATATTATCATTTCCTAATTTCAGTCCACATTCCTCTGATAAAGTGCCCTATTGCTTAATAGAAAAATTTCTCCCACTGCCTGGTGCTGAATCACCTTCTCTACTTTGCCGGGAGCCTTCTGTGATGCAGAAGGGAATCCTGAGATTCTTCTGGAAATGTGAATCCAACAGCATCCTGCTGCATCCCTCCACACAGGCAGAAATCATGAAGAGATAGCCCCACATGCCTTTCTTCACTCCCACTTACTCTCCTCCCTGAAGGCTGAATGGGTGGCCTAGGGGGCAGAGCAGAGAGTGAGGGAGAGGGAATGTCGCTTACTGGTGCTTCCCTCCATCCAGAGCCAAACCACAAACCTGCCCAGCAGCTCTAGCAGACACCTTGGTGCCATCTGCTGGCCATTCTGCATATGACACCCCAGGAGGTGAAGCGTCCTGTGATGCTCTGAAGGGCTTACGGCCCCGAGCAGGGCAGACATTGGACAAGACAAGGTCCCGGCTTCACAGGCTGCTACAAAAATCAAGGCATGTACCAACTGGGGTCCCCCAGGGAATAAGTGGTAAATATGAATCAAAACCCCTTGAGTTCCTGTTGTGGCTCAGCAGTTCATGAATCTGATGAACATCCATGAAGACGCAGGTTTGATCCCTGACCTCGCTCAGTGGGTTAAGGATCCGGTGTTGCCGTGAGCTGTGGTGTAGGTCGCAGGTGTGGCTTGGATCTCGCGTTGCTGTGGCTGTGGTATAGGCGGGCAGCTATGGCTCCAATTCGACCCCTAGCCTGGGAACCTCCATATGACATGGGTGCGGCCCTAGAAAGGAAAAAAAAAATCCACTTGAGAAGGGCCTTGAATGACAAGCCAACAATTTGCGACATCAGCCTGCCTGAGTACCCCCACAGCATGCCCCGTGGAGGGCCAGCAGTGCATAAAACCCCAGGGAAATCATGGCATGTTTTCCGGGGACTCTATTCTACTCAAAGACTTGGGAGGAGACATTGCAATCACTTTGAAGACATATTAAACGCGTTATCAAGAAGGATGTAAAATTCTTAAAATTTTTAAGGACAACACAGCTGACCTCAAAGACGTTTTCCTTGTCCAGAGACCTCTGCTGCCCCCTGGAGGTCATAGTGTCTCATAAGTAGAAGAGCTTGAGGCACATCCCAGAGAGCCGTGTTAGGGACGATATCATGTGGGTGATTTCAAATACGAAAGGACCTCTTCCAGCCTGGAGAGGGGCCGGGGAAAACGAGGAAGTGATTTTCAGCACCACGTCAGCTCTGCCATGATGTCACTGACATCCAAGCGGTCCCCTCTGGTGTGTGGATGTCAGAGGCTGGACGTCAGCAGCCATAGAAGATCAGGGTGAAAGAAAGACAACTGCCAGCCTGAGAGAAGGCAGCTGTGTGTCCCTCTCCAGCACCATTACAACAAGGGCATTGTTGGGGAACCAGGCTTTGCCTCCTCGGGGGTTATTGCAAAAAGGTGCTACCTCCAGGGACAAGTGGAGAATTCCTGGCGCTTTCATGCAGCCCCTCCCCCGTCATCTCTCACCTCCCTCTCTTGGTATAACATGGCCCCAGAGAGGCTCCCCAGAGCATCCTGTACAGAGGAAGGAAGGGAGTCTTTTTCCACGCCGCATCCCTCATGTCAGTTGAAAGAACTTAGGTCGTAAGGTGACTGCTGGAATTTGACCTCTTTTATCCTCAAACATTCGTGACTCAAGGTGTCTTCCCTGAGAATGCACACCCTGGAATGCCTACTTCTGAAACTAGGGTTACTCAATACCCACTTGCAGAAATAGGTTATACTAGAAAGAGCTTGAGTTTGGGAAGTAAACTTGGGACTGACACTATTTTTTTTTTTTTTTGGCCACACCCACAGCATATGGAAGTTTCTGAGCCAAGGATCGAATCCAAGCCACAGCTGCAACCTACACCACAGGTACGACAACTGGGTCCTTAACCCACTGCACCACAGTGGGAACTCTTAACTCCACCCCTTACTAGCTGTATATCCTTGAACAAGTTATTTAGCCTTTCTGAACCTTTATTTATTCATCTGTAAAATGGGAGAAGCAAATCCTACAGAATCGTTGTCATTAAAAGAGATAATAAATGTGAAAAATCTGGGCACATAATAAGTGTTATAAAATATTTTCTCTCCAGCTCAAGGCTGGGCACAGCCTGAGAGTCTGGTATCTTTTTCTTCAGCTGTAAGTATATAAAATATTTTCCATCAGAGCCTGACTTTGCCCCAGTGTCTAGAAAATTTTGTTTCTGGGGTGTGGCCCCTACTCTCTCCTATACCTCAGAATTCTAGCATCAAATTAGGTACACACCCCAACTTACCACTCACAGACTGTGGGACACTGAGCAAGTTAACTTGGCCTCTCTGGGCTCAATTCCTTCATCTACAGAAGGGGACAGCAGTGATACATCATAGAATCGCTGAAGCTGATATACTCCGTAATGGAAGCTCTAGGACAAGCACCGTGCCTGGCACACAGAACAGGAAGTGTTACTTGCTAGGCTTCTGGTCTCCCTGAGTGTGGGCAGCCCCAACCATCTCCCAGTGCTTCCTTTAACCCAGCCCCACTCCCTTTTTCCTGGCTTTCCCCCTCTGCATCCCCAACCCTCCAAGTCCTGGCCCAATGGAACACATTTTCCCAGAAGCCCTGCTGCTGGAGAGTCAACATAGCAGCACGGCAGGCACAGCCCTGCCTGGATGCTTAGCCCATGACTTGGCAGTACCTTCACCTGAAACGCTGGGTTACAGGTAGGACCTTGCAGCCCTATGCTGACAACCTGAACCTGCTGCCTGGCTTGGGTACCATGATAGGCTGCCTAATGGAGACAGTGATCTACAAACAAGGGAATCAGGCACCTGGGCAAATGACTTTTGCACACATCACATCCAAAGCCACCACCGGCTGTGCATCCTCAGTGCTCCCAGATTCTGCAATCTGTGTCCACCACCTACTCTTCATTTGAGTTGAGCATGGGGTCGGCGGGGGCAGGGGGGTAGCAGGGTGCTGGGAAGCTTCATTGAAATCCAAAGTTTCGACTGACATATAAAAAAACATGCAGAAAGGGAGCTAGGGGGTTGCTTCCATGGTCCACAGCCCTGTCCCTCTCACAGCCCCGGTGTGGGGGCCGGGGAGCTCAGCCTCACAGTTGCTGATGACATGGAGGGCTGAGGACAGGTGCCCGTGCCCACTCCAGATGATGGAGGTACCCCTGTGGTCAGTGGCACGTGACAGGGACTCTCTGTATTGTTTATTCATTGAGTCATGAGCTCCAAGAAGACCCAGGTTTGAGACAATTCACACTGTTTGGCATTTACCACGTGCCCACCAGGAGCCAGACCCCAGACCAAGCCTGGAGGAGCAGATACAGGCTTTCATGCAAAAGACGAATGTCAGGAGGGCAGAGAGCCGAGGCACCTCGGGCAGTGGGACAGGGCAGCTACCTGTGAGCTGCGAGCCGTGAGCCAATGTGCTGAGTCCCCTCTTGAGGCTAATTGTGGTCACTTTGGAAACATTTGCCCAGAAAGAGCTATGGGATCAGTTGTGGGTGTCACGTCTACACTGGCATCCTACAGAATGCTCATTCCCACATGTCCCACGCAGTGACCTGGCTGGCAAGGGCAGTAACAATCGGGCATCCATGCTGCCACTTTGAGCAATAACCGAGGTCTGACATGAGAAGACAAGGGCCAGGAAGTGCCCAGGACAGGGTGAGGTCTTTGCAGGGGAATACAAGAAAAATATGGAATGGCTATAAATTTGCTCTGCAACACTCAGATGACAAGAAGAAAAAGGTCATATTACTTGCTTTAAAAAAAAAAGCCAGTTAGATCTGGCTCTGAGCCCCCCACTGCTTAGGTAACTAGAAATTCTATCTCAATCATGTTTTGAGAGAGGAGACTCTAAGGGTCACCTGACATCCAGGAATGTCAGGAGGTACCCAGGAAAGTGTGTAAGGCCCCCCTTCAGTGTATGGGGGCTGCCTTCTTATGCTGGCTCCTCCTGCTCAGCATTGCCCCCAGGGCCTGGTTGTAACCCCAGGAACCTGGGTGAGCCCAGAGGTGCTCCAGCACCCTCTCCATGAGTGAGGGCTCAGTCAGGGGTCCCCCTCCCTCTGTGCCCCAGACCTTGGCATTGTAGTCTCTCTCCACCACAGCCCACAGCCCTCCCCACATCTGGCTGCCGCCTGTCAGCAGAACCCAGGGCAACAGTACTTGTGGACCACACTGCACTCTCTCTCACACACACAGACACACACACACACACACACACACACACACACTCACTCAAATCCATCCCCTTCCTAGTCCCCAGGGGAAGCCCAAGTTCAACTTCTGACCTGAGGACTTCTGCAACTTCATGTGCCTTCTCTGAGAGCCAAGATCCCAAGCAGAGCCAAGACGGGTCTGGGAGCTTCGTCTCGTGTGCCCGGCAGGTGCCATTTTCGACTCCGAAACACCAAGGCAATTCAGGCAAGAGAGCCCCAGCCAGGAGGGGCTTGGCGCCTGCACAGGACAAAAAAAAAGGAAAACACCGCTCACACTCATGAAACACAAAAACAGCACACAAGTGAGGGTCCCCACAAATCACTGCAAACCACAGGCCCTGAGAGCTGATGTGTTTTCTGTGCATATTTTATACAAACCATGCACCAGCACTTAATTCCTATTGCTTCAGACCCGATTTTGTACTGCAGTTAATACATTTCTCAAAGATTCTTCAAGACACCATGGGGCCCCAATTCCCATGACAGCAGAAAAGGACAATGGCCTTAGAATAATATTATCTTGGAGTTCCCGTCGTGGCGCAGCAGAAACGAACCCGACTAGGAACCACGAGGTTGCCAGTTCGATCCCTGGTCTGCTCAGTGGGTTAAGGATCTGGCATTGCCATGAGCTGTGGTGTAGGTCAGACACAGCTCAGATCCTGTGTTGCTGTGGCTGTGGTGTAGGCCGGCAGCTGCAGCTCTGTTTTGACCCCTAGCCTGGGAACCTCCATGTGCCATGGGTGCGGCCCTGAAAAGCAAAAAAACTAAAACAAAACAAAAAATGTTATCTCAAGCATAAAGTGGCTGGATTGGATATCTGGGTTTTCCTCTATTTTATTTATTACTTTATCTTTTCCCCCTGCTTACAAAAGAAATATTCGCATATTATAAAATATCCATAATGTTATAGAAATATTTGCTCTCAGAAACAAAATCTTCCATAATCTCACCTTCAGACTTAAATATCAATAATCTGTTGATGCATGCTGCACATTTTTTGGTCTATGTGCATGTTTTAATTACTTTCTAAAAAATAGGATGATACTCTATGTTAAAAGTTTTTTTTCCTTTTTTTTGTTTTTTGCTTTTTGGTGCCACACCCACAGCACATGAAGGTTCCCAGGCTAGGGGTCCGGTCAGAGCTACAGCTGCCGGCCTACACCACAGCCACAGCAACATCAGATACAAGCCACATCTGCAACCTATGCCACAGCGTGCAACGATGCCGGATCCTTAACCACTGAGTGAGGCCATGGATCAAACCAGCAGCCTCACAGAGACAATGTCAGGTCCTTAACCCACTGAGCTATAACAGCAATTCCACTCTGCTGCACCTTGAGTTTCAGTTTTATTTATTCCAGTTTCCAAGTATAGGAGGAGGTAGGGTCTGTCCTGGAAAGGGCTCTTGGACCAGCTTTTGTCCCAAGGATTCCAGAGAAGGACAATTGGCTGTCACAGCTAAGAGAATGCCAGCCAAGTCCTTTTGCTAAAGAATGATTTAGACACGTGCTATCCTACTGAATTAGTAAGAACCTACAGACAAAGAACATAAAAGAATCTGGGGGAAAAAAAAAAAACCTGGTGTCTGTCTGGTCCTTGAATCAATTTTTGATAATGAGTGTCATATATTTAAATGTTCACACATAATCATCACATTAGTATTAACTATACCATCAAAGACAATCTGAGTGCATAATATGCTTCTTCATGTATCACCGCCATGAACTTGTTAATACATGTAATTATAAATGGAGAAGTAGATGGAGGGTCTATCCAGGAGAGGCCTCTGGAAGTCTGGGTGTGATTTCCTGCTGTTTCCCATCAACTTGCATGAGAGAAGACTAAATGGTGGTCCCAGCCTGTGAGGCCAGGCCTCAGCGCCAGGCCATTCCCCAAGGCTTGTGCAGACCTACTTTGGCTGATGTGGGGGACGTGTGATCCCTGTCTGTCACCCAGGACTCTCTGGCTGTTAAGAGTCTTTAGTTACTTTCTTTTTTTTTTTTTTTTTTGGCTGTTTAGGGCTGCATCTGCAGCATGTGGAAGTTCCCAGAGTAGGGGTCGAATTGGAGCTGCAGCGGCCAGCCTACACAGCAGCCACAGCAACTCAGGATCTGAGCCACCTCTGCTCACCTCTATGCCAGATCCTTTAACCCACTGAGTGAGGCCAGGGATCGGACCTTCATCCTCATGGGTGCTTGCCAGGTTCGTAACCAGCTGAGCCACAGAGGAACTCCCTGGTGGCAAGAGTCTTATGCCCAGCTCCAACTGGCTTTGGTGGGGAAGGGTGGGTGGACAGAGCATGAGGAACCCACCAGGGTGGTGCCCACATCAGAGGGGTCTAAACTAGCTAGAACCATGAAAGCAGACATGAGGCTGGTCCTCGGAATCTCAGGAACAGGAAGCCACTCCAATTCTGCCCCACATGTACACACGCCCTCACTGGGCTGGGGCGCGGACACCCACTGAACACAACTTCTGCATAGATGCCCTAGGGCCCCAACATCCTATGCTGGGCAGACCCCCTCCTATGTGTGCTCAGATCCCCCAGCTCACTACCCCCTGAGGGAGGGCACACACACACACACACCCCGAGGCCAGTAGGCTCCCAAACCCTAGGGCAGCACGGACACCCGCACTTGGCCACCACGCAGGACACAGATGCTCTCTGTGCGCTCGGGACCCACATCTACCCAGGCACCGGGTCCCCAGATGCCCTGCGCAGAGGCCGCCCTTGCCTGGCCCCACCTGAGGTCTCCCGGACCAAATTGTTTGGGAAGGAGGGAGGGAAGGGGGTGATAGGGAAGGGGAGGGGAAAGGACTGAAAAAAAAAATACAATCGGACTTGAGAAAATACAGCTCTAAGATGAAGAAAAGTGGGTATCAAAACAGTACAATGATCCAGCGACTGTCGGAGGCAGGGCCACCAGTGTTGAGGCTGATTTAACAGTCCTGAGATGGCAAGGGGGTGGGGGGAGACAACGGATCATTTTGTTCGGGTGAGTTTTGATTCGCATCTGAAAAAGAGGAATATATTAAAATGAAGTCATGTTTTATTCTAAAGTTCTGTATATTTGGAGTTTCTGTTGTGGCCAAGTGGAAACGAATCCAGCTGGCATCCATGAGGTTGTGGGTTCGCCTGGCTTCACTCAGTGGTTTAAGGAACTGGAGTTGCTGTGAACTGTGGTGTAGGTTGCAGACATGGCTTGGATCTGGCGTGGCTGTGGCTCTGGTGTAGGCTGGCAGCTGTAGCTCCAATTCGACCCCCAGCCCAGAAACTTCTATATGCTGTGAGTGCGGCCCTAAAAACACACACACAGAAAAAAAAAAAAAGCAATAATAAAGTTCTGTGTATTGGAGTTCCCAGTGGCTCAGTGGGTTGAGGATCTGGTATGGTCACTGCTGCGGTACAGGTTTGATCCCTGGCTCTGGAACGTCCATGTGCTGCAGGCATGGCCAAAAAAATAAGTAAATAAAAATAAAAATAAAGTTATGTGTATAACCAGAGAACTCTCCTTTCCACCCACATGATCGTAGAAATCTCCCCTCAGCTTAAAAATGGACATTTACTCCCCCCAGAGCGTCCCACTGGTCTCTCGAGAGTGAAGGGCTGCATGGCTGTGAGCAGGTGCCGAGCAGTGTTTTCCTGCCTGCCCCCTCCTGCCAAGGCCTGGGAGTCCACATCTAGGTCCTTAACGCCCCTCGAGAAGCCTCCCCATGGTCATGGCCATCATAAACCCCAGGGACCCGGTGAATGACCTGCGTGCTCTCCAGGTCTCTGGGTCTGGAGGTGGCAGAGCACTTCTGGATACTGTTATCTTCCTCCTTTGTCACCTGAGCCCCAGGGAGGCTCTGACTCTGCCCAGAATCTAACTGGGCCCAGGTGTCTCCTGGAAACACTGTTCCCCCCTCATTCCTCCAACCATAGTAGCTCTTTCCTCGACCAAGCGGCTGGCTGAGCAGCAAATCTTACCAACTCCTCTCCCTTCTGTTTTTCCCAAGGTCCTCTTCTCCCCCAAATCCTCCTCCTTTACCCCAGGAACAAAGCGTAGACTCCTAGATGTATTGATGGACAGACACCTGCAGACCCCAAGGACAGGGGAAGGACAGAACCCTTATTGGTAGCATCTGAACACCAACCTACAACTTGTGGTTCTTTGTTTTGTTTTGGTTTTGTTTGTTTTTGTTTTTGCTTTTTAGGGCTGCACCCATGGCACATGGAGGTTCCCAGGCTAGGGGTCGACTCGGAGCTGCAGCTGCCGACCTACACCACAGCTACAGCAATGCCAGATCGGAGCCATGTCTACAACCTACGCCATAGTTCATGGCAATGCCAGATCCTTTACCCACCGAGCAAGGCCAGGGATCGACCTCCCAACCTCATGGTTCCTAGTCGGATTCATTTCTGCTGTGCCACAACAGGAACTCCTGACTTGTGGTTCTTTAAACAGGACAGAGTCTGAGCAATCAAAGCGTAACAGGCTTTCCAAATTTCAAAAACATCATCTGTGTAAGGCTGGATACTGACGGCTTCTATCTTCAGCGACAGCAACTCTCAGAGCCAGCTGATGTCTTCAAGGAAGAACCAATGGAAAACAGAGAGAGCACTGATCCTCCGTCTTAAAGACGAGCACATGCCTCTGGTCCGAACGGCATGGTCTTATGGGAAGTGCTTGGGCTCTGAAGGGAACCAACCTGGGTTCCATCTCCCTGTGCCTTTTACAACCTGACAGGCCTCAAGCAACCCCCACGATGTCTCTGGGTCTCCTTTTTTTTTTTTCAATCAAGTTTGTTTTCTCTCTATTTGGAATTTCTACAAGAGTCTTTCTTCAAGTACAGTCTTATGTAAAAGCCTAATATATAAAACAGGTGAAAGAAAAGCTAGTTCAGGGTTGGCCAGGTCCGTAGAAAGCAACCAGATTCCCACACATCCAGAAAGTGACACCGAAAGCTGGTCCTATTCTTTGGGACTCTTGACGTTTGAAAACCACTAGGAGAAAGGAGGTGGGTTTTGGCTTCTGAGAGACCTCAGTTGGAATACCAAGCCTATGATTGCTGAGGCACCTGACCACAGGTAAAAGATTTGACGTCTCTCAAGTGCGTCTCCTTGGCTGCATAATGGAGACACTAAGACTCACTCCGAAAAGTCGTTGTGAGGGTCCTGACCAAGTACATACAAAAAGCATCGTGCACGTGGCCCAGGGTCTAGGGGACAAAACCGTGCGTTTCCTAAAGGCAGGGATAGTTTCTCCACTTTTCTAACTCGCTTAGCTCCTATCTAAGGATTGAACGCTTGCTGAATAAATGCTTGTTGTTTTGCATACCTTTTTTCTATGAAAAATATTTCCATATAAGCCTCGACAGCCCTAAATCCTGAGCTGACATTATTCTGAAATAGCACCGTGGGACACCGGCTCATACTGCAACAAGGTATTAGGCTAAACAGAGCTTTTAATTGCAAACGGAAGATGAATGAAGATGGGCTTCTGTCTATGTGTGCACATGAAAAGTGACAGTTCAGATGGTGAGAGGAAATTGAAAGTGCTGCCTCCCACACTTGATATGAATAATAAACTGATCTTTTATAACAGCCCAGATATCTCTAAAGATGTTTAATGTAACCATTCAGTAGCACACCCTTTCAAAAAAATAAATTTGCTTTACAAAATGTGTAAATGGATTAATTGATAGAGGATCACAGAAGCCTTTGCCATGGCGTGTTGATGATCTCGTTAATAAAATATCATGAACTTTTTCTAGGGGGAAAAAAAAGATCCGTTCTCTGATTTCAGCCTTAAAAGTGGGGGGAAAGTTTCTCGCAACAGCAAACCCAAGGAAAGCGGCCGAATGGCACTGCCCAGTGGAATGGTGTCAGCTGTTAGTCCGGGATGGAGTGTCTCCGTGATGTTAAGGAAATAGCCACTATTCAGTTTACCAAAAGTTTTTAACAGGGAATGACGGTAAACTTTATCATCCGGAATTAGAGAGATGGCAGTTAGGTTTTGTTTTATTTAGTGAGGACTCGGTATGGGGCTTACGAAACACCAAGCAGTGGTGTAAACAGCTTGACCCACGTTAATTTATTCGTTTCTCACCACCGTGGCCTAGAGTAGGTAATGTCAGTGCCTCCGTTTTACAAAGAGAGAACTGAGGCGCAGAGAAGTCAGATTGCTTGGTAAACGTCTCAGCAGAAGAAGAAAAGCCCTGTTTCCAACCCAGGGGCTCTGTCTTCAGCGTCTGATGCTTGGCCTCTACCTCTCCTCTCGCGCTATTGTATTTGACCTTCTTTGATCGACTGATGTGATGAATTACATTAATAGCTGTCCTGGCATTGAACCATCCTTATAGTCCACACCGCGGTACTACAATCACTTGAAAACTGATTTGATTTGCAATTTAAATGTATAGCTATAGTCACCAGAGAGTTTGGTCTATCATTTCCTTCTTTTCATGGTGCTGTGTCAAGGTTATGCTCCGTTAATGAACCGAATGGACTATCGATTACAAACTTAAGGAATTATTTCTATACAATGGAAATGATGGTTTCTTGAAAGTTGAAAGAAAAGAAATAGCCTGTAAATTCAGTTGGGCCCAGATTGTTCTTTTGGTTTGTTTTTTTGTTTTTTTTTGTTTTCGTTTTTTTTTTCTTTTTGAGGCTGCATCTGCAGCATATGGAAGTTCTCAGGCTAGGGGTCGAATCAGAACTGCAGCCACAGCCACAGCAACGCAAGATCCAAGGAGTATCTGAGACCTATGCCGCAGCTTGAGGCAACAAGGGATCCTGAACCCTTGTTGAGCAAAGCCAGGGATCAAACCTGCATCCTCGTGAATACTAGTCAAGTTCTTAACTCACTGAGCTCCAAGAGGAATTCCTGGGCCCAGAGAGTTCTAACCTTTGATTTGAAGACTATGGCCCGGGTTCAGTAAATATCCATCAGCTGAATGGACTGAAGCGCTACTGGAATGCCCCCGATCCCCATGAAAGCTCCCTCCCCTCTCCCCCTTGTCAGCTTTCCCTGGAGCCCAGAGGGCAGAGTCATTCAGAACAAAGTCGCTCATTCAGTCATTCAGTGGTTTTAAAGTCGGACATCGGTTAGAGCCTCTTGCTCCTCCTGCACTTCCTGGCAGCCTGATGTGGAGGAATGGCAGAAGCTACCTTGCTAGTCTGTTCCTCATCCAAGAGAGGCCTCCCCAGAGTTCCTGTCATGGCTCAGTGGTTAATGACTCCAACTAGGAACCATGAGGTTGCGGGTTCGATCCCTGGCCTTGCTCGGTGGGTTAAGGATCTGGCATTGCCATGAGCTGTGGTGTAGGCCGCAGACGCGGCTCGGCTCCCTTCCTCATGGGGTGGTTTTGCTAATCCCTCGTCACCAGGTGCTACTCTCCTAATGGTGACAAGTACAAGGAGGGGCCTAGCAGGGGGCCCAGAGCCTCGGGCCTGAGATAAGGCCAGGTCACTCCTAAAGTGCCCCGTGACAGCCCCTCGAAAGCTCAGGTGGGTGGATTCTCCAACTTAACGAGGCCTAACCAGAACCCTTTGGTTTTCCTGACCTGCTGTCCCCCCATCTCCCCCATCTTGGTCCCTGATGCCACTGTCTACCCGTCCCTGAGACCCACACACTGGGAACCATCCTCCCACCCTCTCCTGCCCTCCCCACCCCCAACATTCAGTCCATCAGCGAGTCCTGGCAGCTCTCTGCACAAGACATACTGCAGAACTTCCCTCTGCATCAACGCTGCTCCCAGGCAGACCAGGCCTCCCTCATGGTCCAGCTGGGCCTGGACAGGAGAGCCCAGCTCCCCTGCTCCCCTACTCCTCCCCCCTCATGGGCCCTGTCATATCACTGCCCACCATGATCCTTGTTTGAAAGGAAATCAGATCAAGCCCATCCCTGCTTAAAACTCTTTTTTTTTTTTTTGGTCTTTTTAGGGCCACACCCACGGCACATGGAGGTTCCCAGGCTAGGGGTTGAATCAGAGCTGTAGCAGCTGGCCTACACCACAGCCACATCTGCAACCTACACCACAGCCACATCTGCAACCTACACCACAGCTCATGGCAACACCGGATCCTGAACCCACGGAGCGAGGCCAGGGATCGAACCCGCCACCTCATGGCTCCCAGTCGGATTCATTTCCTCTGCACCACAGATGGGAACTCCCTGCTTAAAACTCTTCATGGTGACCCACTGCAATTAAAATAAAATCCTAATCCCTTTTACTAGACCCTTCTTTCCATGCGGGGAAGGAACATTTTCATCTAGTGCACCACTCTTCCCCCAGACCTGGAACGGGGTCGGCCACTGGCTCATTAACCGTCGTTTCCATAAATAATTATTCCTTTGCAATAACCCAAACTGTTTTCTGTCGAACTTCATACAAATGAAATAGCTGGCAAGTGTGAAAAACAGTGCAATGTTCCCAAGTGGGAGGGGCAGAGGGGTACATGGGAGTGAGAAGGACAGGGGTGTCTCCATGCAAGTGGAGGGGAAAGTGGGGGCCAGGGGCCTCTTCAAATGATGGGCTCTCTCCCGGCTGAGGGAAAATGTGCTGGCAGACATATAGGGTTACTGACAAGCCCTATAAGACTGCTCATTTCTGTGGGTTCCTTGTGCCTGGACTCCTGCCCCTTTGGTGGGGCAGCTTCTCAATAAGAGGTAAAGTCACAGCTTTGACAGCCAAGCAAACCCCCCAGCTCTCCGTGTCTCATGGGCTTTCCAGGACTCTGGAGAGCCTGGCTCCACTGACTCCTCCCACCTGTGTGTGTCCAGGCGAGGCACCAGAAATGACCTCAGCCTCAAGAACACAGGTTAGGGTGGAGGGTGTCTTCAGGCTCTGCAGAGACATGGCTGTAAAATGAGCTTTCATTGACTGAAGAGCGGATGGCAAGTGGAAGTGTCTATCCTAAGGTCCTGGATTGGAAGAAATCACAGGCCAGCAGTAAGAGAAGAAATGTCTATACTGAGAAAATTGAGTAGGACAGGGGCTAATGTTAGCCCGAGGAATGCCCATAAGAAAAAACAGAGCAAATAATGGGAAATCTGGAAGGAAGAGCTAACTTCATTCATCAAGCATTCATGGGGTGCCTGCTCTGGGCTGGCTTTTGAGGTGCCCTGGACAAGACACTGCCTCCCACCCTGGAGCCCCCATAGGACACTTCTCATACTCTCAAACAGAGTCCACCTTGTTGTACTGTATTACCTTGGCTGAGGGCTCCTCGTGGTGGGGACTGTCATTTCTATGATGCTAGTATAGAGGCCAGCAGTGCTGAGACGGGGGCGGGGAGAGGGTGAGGGTGGGAGGTGGTCCCAGTCTGAAGCTTTTCTCCATAGGAAAGATCATCGAAGGAAAATACTGCACTCTGACACAAGGTGGCGCGCAAGGTCCACACAGTTTTGAACATAGGTGAGCTTTTTTTGTTTGTTTTGTTTTGGGGGGGTTTTTTGCGAGCTGAGAGGACTCGTAAAGATCATTTCAATACCACCAGAGTTTTTTGCTTGTTCTTTAGTGTCTTGAGGGGAATCTGTTTTCCCCTAAACAGCTTCTCACACCCACCCCCATCAAATTCTAATTTGTCTGTATTTGTCTTTAAACCCCAAAACGTGTCTGTGTTAACAAGCCTTAAAATGGGCTTTGAGGAGCTCCTGTTGTGGCTTAGCAGGTTAAGAACCTGACAGAGTGTCCATGAGGATTCGGGTTTGACTCCTGGCCTTGCTCAGTGGGTTAAAGATCCAGCATTGCCATAGATGTGTCACAGATGCTGCTTGGATCCAGTGTGGCTGTGGCTGTGGCTGTGGCATAGTCCTGCAGCTCTGGCAGCCCCCAAAAGAAAAACAAAAAACAAAAACAAAAAAGATGGGCTTCTGAGTTGTCTAGGTACCAGGCTGAGCTGACTTTATTTTTTTGTTTGTTTGTTTGTTTTTGTCTTTTGAGGGCTGCACCCATGGCATATGGAGGTTCCCAGGCTAGGGATCTAATCAGAGCTGTTGCTGCCGGACTGACATCCTACACCACAGCAACACAGGATCCAAGCCGCGTCTGCCACCCACACCACAGCTCATGGCAGCACCGGATCCTTAACCCACTGAGCGAGGCCAGGGATCGAACCCAAAACCTCATGATTCCTAGTCAGATTCATTTCCCCTGCGCCAAGACAGGAACTCTGGAGCTGACTTTTTAGATGGCTATGAAATGTGGGGTTGGCTTTGACTTGTTGATAACCTGGAAAGCACACTGCTCCCTTCTGAGCCAGCTTGGGCCAGGCTGGGTTATATACTGTTGCCTTGCTGGGCTTGAGCCAATGGGTCTGGTCTAAGTGCATTCCGTGACTTGCATTGGAATTATTGGGATCAAGAAATTCCTTTACAAGGGGACTTGATAAGGCTATAGGTACATGAAGGTAACAGAGAAAGAAAGCGCTGAAAGCTGAAGAGAGGGACAGAAGCCTGGGGACCATCTGAGCCCCTGCGTCCCTCTTGCCTGAAACCAGCTCTGCACTTTCCAGTTGCATCAGCCAGTGTCGGCCAAGCTTCCTTGTCAGTTTAAAGCTAGCGTGAGTTGAGTTTCTTTCTCTGATGCTGAAAGAGCTCTTACTGATACATTTGGAGAAGGGTCCTTGTCACCTGATGTGGTTTCAACAGCCAAAAGAGGGGGTAAGGTTGGGTCTCTGGGGTCAGATGTTTGTGTTTAGACCAGGATGTCCAGGCAGCAGCTTCAGGAAGCCCAGCACAGCCTCAGAGCTGCCCGGCATCTGGAATCCAGACACTGTGCCGGGCACTGGACATCTCTGGGCCGGAGGGGACTGGGGGAGTAAGACAGCCTCTGAGCATTAGCTCTGTGCTGATAATGGTGGTGCCGGCTAGTGTCTCAGATGACAAGGGGATCTAGAAGAGATACGCGCACCCAGTGTTCATGGCAGCATTGTTCATAAAAGCCAAGACACGGAAAACAATGTGTCCAACAACCGATGCATAGATAAAGAAAACGATGGAGATATGTGTCAATATTATTCAGCCGTGAGAAAGAATATGCTGCCCTGTGTCACAACATGGATGGACCTCAAAGGCCTTATACTAAGTGCAACAAGTCAGACAGAAAGACAAATACCGTATGACACCGCTTATATGCGGAACCTAAACAACGCCAAACTCATAGAAACAGAGACTAGAATGGAGGTTACCAGGGGCTGAAGGGTGGGGAAAACTGGAGAGCTATAGGGCAAAGGGTATAAATTGCCAGCTCTAAAATGAATAAGTTCTCCCCAGAGAACTGCTGTACGGGGTGGTGATTATAGTTTAAAATCCTGCATTTTATACTTGAACGTTGCTAAGAGGGTGGGTCTTAAATACTCTCACTACAAAAGAGAAATGATAGTTCTGTGACATGATGGTGATATTAGCTAAGCTACGGGGGTAATCAGTTTGCAATACATAAGTGCATCCAATCAATGCACTACACACCTTAAAGGTATACACACCTTAAAGGTATACAATGTTCCATATTAATTATATCTCAATAAAGCTGGAGGGTGGAGATAATGCAGTGTTTAACAATCATGAGGAATGGGTGCCAGACCCTATTCATGTGTTGTTTCATTCATTTTGTATTTATTTATTTTGTCTTTTTGAGGGCTGAGCCTGCGGCATATGGAGGTTCCCAGGCTAGGGGTCCAATCGGAGCTGTAGCCGCTGGCCTACGCCAGAGCCACAGCAATGCCAGATCCGAGCCACATCTGCAGCCTACACCATAGCTCACGGCAATGCCGGATCCTTAACCCACTGAGCAAGGCCAGGGATCGAACCTGCAACCTCATGGTTCCTGGTCGGATCATTTCTGCTGCACCACAACGGGAACTCCAACCTCACAGCACTTTTATGCAGTGGGTGATCATCTCACCGACAGTGAGGAAACTGAATCTTAAAGAAGTTCCGACACTTGGCCAAGGTCACTCTCTGGGAAGAAGGAGGGCTGGCTCTGGATCTAGGCAACTGAGGTGAGGAGCCCAGGCGAACCTGCTTCTCAGAGCTGGGACCCAGAGCCTAAGCTGGAAATAGGCCTGACTAGCTACTGAGCCATCTGACCCACAAGCCCCCGGCCAGGACAGAGCTGGTTCCAAGCACAGGTGGGGGCTGAGCCTATAAAAGTGGACCAGTGGGTTCTCCTGTGGGCTCAGAAGCCATTGGCACAACTGGTTGAGTTTTGGAGCAAGACCCATGTCCAAATCCTGGATCTGTCACTTGGCTGCAGGGCACTGAACCCCTCTGAGCATGTGTCCTTGTCTATAAAATGGGGCCAACAAAAATATCCACTTTATAAGATTATGGTAAGAATTCAAGAGGTCATACGGGTTAAAAACATAGTAAAATGCCCCACGCCCAGTGAGCTCTCATTATCAGCATTACTATATGTGAAGTGAGAAGAAACTGACACAGAAAAAAAATCTGGGAGGCAAAAAAAAAATCTGAGAGGCTCTGGAAATTTGAAAGTAGACATCAGTGGAATGGTGGCAATTCTACAAATCAGTGGTTCTTTTCTTGGGTAGCCTGTTAAAATCACTTAGGGGAGCTTTTTAAAAAAAAAAAAAATCCCATGCCTGGGACGTTTTGTGGTGGCTCAATGGCTTATGTATCCAGTGTTGTCATTGCTGTGGCTTGGGTTGTTGCTGTAGCACAGGCTTGATCCTTGGCCCAGGAATGTCCACATGCCTTGGGTGCAGGGGGAAAAAAAAAAAATCCCATTCCTGAACCCCACCCCTAGGCCAATTACATCAGAATCCTCGGGGAAGGGGCGCAAACATTGGTCTTTTTTCAAAGCACCCCATGTAAATAATGTCCATCCGGGGTCTGGAGCCACTGCTGGGGTGCACGAGAGCTTGGTCTGGCAGAGTGATAAGGCCCCCGCCTTAGGAAAGGGTGGGCCCTCCCGCAGTCAAATCAAATCTCAGGGCCCCACTCTGAGAGTTGAAATTTACACAAGCTTTGGACAGGTCTGTTCTCCACCTTGGTGCAGCAATTAACAGTTCCTCCTGGCTTCAGTGACATGGTGACAGATGGATGAAATGAATACGGTAGGAGATTAAATAACGAGGAGATGTTATGCCAACAAAATTAACTTGTCCAGCCCCGTTTCTTAGCAACTGCACTATTATTTCAGGTTTCCTCCCAAAGCCTCTGGTTGTTCACACCACTCCCTTTCATTAAAATGCGAGGCACAGTTATTTATAACTTTAATGAAAAAGAAAGAAAGGCAAGGAAGGGGCAAAGGAAACTTGCACCACCCTTCAAATCGCATCAGGCCTGCCCCAGACAAATAGGATCAAACTGGCAACTTGTAGATTGGGGAGCTTATTTGATTTTCCTGCAGACGTAGCATCTCGCGCCCCTTCAAGCCTTCACAAAGCCACCCTGCCTTTTGTAAAAAACACATGCGTTTGCCAATCCAATCTGGGGCTCCCGGCAGACGGTCATTGTGTGGGAGTCAGGCCCTGGATGCCGGAGCACAGAACACAATGTCCTCAGAAGAGAAATCATTTTTATGCAGCAGGAACAGGCGCAGAGTGGGTAATTGGCTGGTTGTCAGAAGAAGGATGGGAGGCTGTCTTCTTTCCAAGCTGCCGGGTTCATTGCCAAAGACCCATCTTCTCTGAAGGAGTCTCTCCTGGGTGACCAGCAAGACCAGGCTTTGCTGAGCTTCCCCACTTGACTGATGCAGCATCCCTGGGTCCGGGGAGCAGGACTCTCTGCCATCTGGTGCCAACCTCCACACCCTGGCATCCTGTCAGCCCCTAATTGGATCCAGCTGTGCTCTTGGCTGCCCTGACCTGATCGTCCTATTTATTGAACACTGTTGGGCTTCTGATCTCAAATGACTTTTTTTTTAAGTGTCTGCCAGAAATCTCTGCCTATAGGGTTTGCTGCTGTGGTTCTGTTTTATCCTTAAAAGCAGAGGTTGTTATCCAGGGTCAAGAATTCAGTGAGTCTGTGAGATCAGAAAATAATGGGCCTTTATTTTTGACTCACGATAACTACAATTTGGAATTTCCTTCAGTTAGGAAAGGCAGAAACCACTAAGAGACATCAGGGACCCTGTCGTTGGGAGAAATCACAGATCGTTTGACACTGTGGCAGATTCTCAAAATACCACTAATGCAGATCACGGCTTCAATATTACAGCACCCATTAGACCTACCACCAGATATTTTTATTTAATATATTCATGAAGAAATTGACATTAAAATATCCCATATGTGGGTTTTTTTATATTCTGATAACCACGCTTTAACATAATTGGTAAACCTATGAGTTTTATTTTGTGCACCTAAAAACATCTGATAAAACAGAAACAAAAATAGAAAAATAGATGTAAAAAAAAAATGAGTAGAGACCTGCGGGGCTATAACAGAAGATCTAACACCATCAGAGTCCTGGGAAGGCAAAGACAGAGGATGAGGCCAAAAAGCAGTGGAAGAAATACTGGCTAAAAACTTCCAAAATGAGAAAGCCCTAAACTTACAGAGTCAAGTTGCTGAGAAAACACCAAACAGGACAAAGAAATCCATGCCAAGACACATCATAAATAAATGTCTAAAAACTAGAAACAGCACAAATTTCAGAAAACAGGGGGAAAGTTCAAGATCATTGACTACAGGATCCCAGTGGACATTGATACGTGGAGACCCAAAGCTTCACTGTGTCCCCTACTAGAACTGGGGTCATATGGGAGCCAGGTAGTAAATGGCCAGGTCTGATTCACAATAGGCCCACGGGGTCTGTGGATTCACCTGGTGTTCATTTCTGTGGTCCCCAAATAAAAATTAAACTCACTTGATAGTTAGCATAACCCCCACAATGGTACGATGGCCTGTGGGCTAAGAGCTGTGGGAATGTAGCCATTTGGAAAACTCTGAAGCAGTCTCCCTCTGCCCAACTAGTAAATCAAAAGCAATATTGTATTCCAGAAGTAGCACATATTAATGCCACCCCTAAAGACCCAAAGGCTGCAGAGATGGTGAGTATTCATTATCTCCATTTGGGCCCTGTAAAAACTAGGTGGATCCTGGAAGGTGACATAGGAATACTGCAAAATTCAACCAAGTAGTGGTATAAATTTCATCTGCTGTGCTACATATGCTATCTTTGCTAGAAATGATTAGCATGGTCTATTGCCTTTGATCCAAATGCATTCTTTTCCTTCCCTATCAGAACAGAGAAATCTGAAACAGTAACATTTAGCATTCATTTTATAGTCTTGTCCTAGGACTAGGTTAACTCTCCTGCTTTCTAGCATAATGAACGAACAGCCAACAAAACATCATCTGTGCTGGCCCATGGTCAATGACATTATGCTAATTGGGCCTAATGAGCTAATTGGATCAAATGAACAAGATAAAAGTAATGCATTTGGAATTGAACCAAGCAGGGCCAGAGAACCCAAGCTTTATGAGCAAGTAGCCAGACCTCAGTTACATCAGCATCTTTCCTTCAGCTCACACTGTGGTCATATGTTCATCAACGTGTCAGTTCAGTATGTGTAAGTCTTAAAAGAGAGGGTGATTGCATTACGGCCTTTCTTAGCAATGGCTTTGAAGGTCAATAGTGAGCTATGAATGGAGCTTCAGGCAGTATACCTGATCATCCGTTTGGGGTGGAAACTGAAGTTACCCCTGGTTAGAATATATGTGGATTCATGGGCAGTGTGTCTGGATGTCAGAAAGTATCAGCCCCATCAGAGGTTGTCGCAGTTAAAGAGAGCCAGCTCATTCAAGGTCATACCTCCTTCCTGCGGTCGCCCATATCCAAAGACTGACTGACATGGGGGAATGGGCCCCTGCTTCCGGTCTCCAAGCCAAGACATCCAGATGTTCCCACGGGGCTGGCTGAGGCCTCCATGGAGACCACCTTGCAGTCAACTTCTCCTTCTGACCAATCATCTCCTTCCCTTCCTCCCACAGCATCTTGATCCTCCTTAATAAACAGGCTGCCTTCTCATCTCCGGTCACAGCCTGTTTCTCAGGGATCTTGACCTGTGACACTAACCTTGGCATAGGTGATGATGAGCTCCAAGGTGAGTAGGCATTGGAGAGTGTGATGGACGCAAATATTCAGCCCTAACCTCCAGTGGACTGTATTCAGAGCCTTTAGAGAGAATTACATGAGGTCGTGAGGGTCCCTCGACATACTTGAGTCCCTTTGTGCCCTAACCTTTCTCTACACCTTCCAGAATCCTGGTCCGTGCAGGGCTCCATAATGGCCCAAACAGTGCATGGGATATAAAGCAACACCTTTGCCTTAAATAAGCTTTACCTGGAACTTATTCCAATGGATCTTCTGTCACTGAAAAAGCTGGGTGAGTGAGTGTGTGTCTTCAATAAATTCTACAGGAAAAAAAAAAATCCAGGGGGCCGTCGTGGCGCAGTGGTTAACAAATCTGACTAGGAACCATGAGCTTTCGGGTTCAATCCCTGCCCTTGCTCAGTGGGTTAATGATGCAGCGTTGCCGTGAGCTGTGGTGTAGGTCACAAACGCAGCTTGGATCCTGCATTGCTGTAACTCCAGCGTAGGCTGGCAGATCCAGCTCTGATTGGACCCCTAGCCTGAGAACCTCCATATGCCGCGGGAGCGGCCCTGGAAAAAGGCAAAAGACAAAAAAAAAAATCCAGCAGTGGATATTATGGATATTAGCTCTTCAATTGCCTGCCAGTTGTTCTACTCCCATTGGCTACTTTCTTCTTCATGTGTCTGAAATAAGCCTGATTCTGCATCATCGACAATCCTGCAGAACTTAAGAAATCGCTTATGGGAGTTCCCGCTGTGGCTCAGTGGTTAATGAACCTGACCAGTATCCGTGAGGATATAGGTTCAATCCCTGGCCTTGCTCAGTGGGTTAAGGATCTGGAGTTGCCGTGAGCTGTGGTGTAGGTTTCAGACATGGCTTGGATCTGGTGTTGCTGTGGCTGTGGCATAGGCTGGCAGCTACAGCTCCGAATGGACCCCTAGCCTGGGAACCTCCATGTACCGTGGGTGCAGCCCTAAAAAAGACAAAAGATGAAAAAAAAAAAAAAGAAATCGCTTATGTTTTTATACTTCTTCCTTATACTTTCATGTACTGTTTGTTTTAACAATATTTTTTTATTTATAAAATAAGAAAAAAATGTTTTTCATAGAATTGAAAAAAAAATCACAGAAGTGTGTCCCTGCTATGATACCAACACAGGCTATGTGGCCTTGGAGAAGCCCCACACCCTCTGTGAACCTCCGTCACCTAAACTGTTAAATGCAAGGATGGGACAAAATGCTCCCTCAGGAATCCTTCTCATGGTTTGGACTCTACATATGTCTCAGAGTCTCTGGCCCCCTGGAATAAGGTGTTTTATTTTGCAGCACTGCAAGCCAGTGGGAAACCCTCGGTGTTTTCCAAGTCACAGCTGGCACAGCTGTAGCCAGAGTTTTGTAATGTGGGCAGTTCTTGGACTGTCCCAGAGTGACAAGCTACGATCAAATACAGAGACCAGCCCTGTTGCTATGATCTATAAGGCTACGTCTGTTCCTTTTTTGGTCCCTTTCATCAGCTGTGTGTATCAGGGACTTGGTTTGTTCATGGAGTCTGGTTTGCAGTTGAAGGAGAGCATAATGAGCTACTGTTCTCTGAGCAGGTGTGCTGCCCAGGGGGAAAGATTGATGAGTAGGCTTTGTGGGTATTAAATGCACTCCAAACCCAATCTCCCTGAATGAGTGGATCCATTAAGACCCACGTCTGAGCTGCCTTGACAATGAGCACAAGAAATGGACACATGCATTCTGACCATGATGTTTTCTCTCTTAATCCAGCCAGGCTGATTTCTATTCAGGCTTCAGCCACAGTCCCAGTGTCATTACCTCTTGATTATCATAATGAGCACCTGACAAATTGCTCTTGTACTTGTGCAGTTAGTAGGGTGCTCTCTGCAACAGTCAAAGCATCCACCGTCCTTGCATCCAAGTGGAAAATCACCAGTATCAAAAGAACAAAGATAAGAGGCATTTCCTCTGTGGCACAGCAGGTTGAGGATCTGGTGTTGTCTCTGTCATGATATGGGTTTGATCCCCGGCCCCATGTGCGGTGGGTTAAGGATCCGGGGTTGCCGCAGCTGTGGGTTGTAGGTTGTAGCCTGGGAATGTCCATATGCCATGGGTGGGTGGGTGGGAGGGAAGGAAGGAAGGAAAGGAGGAGGGAGGGAGGGGGAAGGAGGAGGGAAGAAGGGAACTCCATCTAATGATAAGATGTCAGACCTCACTTGGTCAGCATCCAAAGACGGCACAAGTTGCTTGGGACACCCACGGTGGGTTTGGGCTTCGTCTCTGCACAACAAGAGGCCAGCTATCTGAGCATCCAAGAATACTTTAGACACAGAGCAACGGGGGTAAAGAGGGTGCATTCGGGACAAGCTGTCATTGTGTCGGGAAACACCTGCTTCTTGAGAGAGGGCACAGTTTATTGAGGGGGGAATCCAGGCTTTGGAGCAGTCTGCCTGAGTTTGAGTCACAGCTTTGTGACTGACGGACAAGTCATGGTATCTTGGAGAAGATGTGTAGTCTCCCTGTGACTTATTTTCCCGACCTATAAAATGCAATGCAGGTAGACTGCCAATGGCCACAAACACTGCAGTTCCTTCCACTAGGAGGAGGGGATAATCAGAGTTCCTACCTCACAGGGTTACTATCTCACTCTAAAGTTCTAGGCTACCTGGCACATAGTAAATGTTCAATAAACTGTAGAAATAGTTATTACCATTATTAGTTATTTGTCATTAGTATCATGTCACCTGCATGATGCAGATGATATGACAGGAAAGGGCTTTGGAACTAGACAGTCCTGGCCTCAAATCCTAGTGCCATTCACCGACTTTGGGTAAATGACTTCTCTGAGCTTAAACCCATAAAACTGGGACAATGATGCCAGCCTTGCAGGGCTGCAATGGGAGCTGGAGATGTGTGTGCTTGGCACAGAGTGGGCATCTCGGGGAAGGACACGAATGCCACCACACCTGCTGCTTTGCACGCCCAGGGCAGCAGGACCTGAGCAGTCACTGTGGGCACCGTGGGGTCTGGAGAGAACACAGGGGCACTGAGGACTCTACGAGGGCATAGGCAGCCCTCATCACTTCCTAGAAGACAGACAGAGAAAATGCTTGAAGGAGGCAGTACCTTACACAGTCAAGGCACCTGAGAAGCATCCTCCTCAATTTCAGCCAATTTACTACGAATTTCCATTCAACAACAGAGCGATGTGTTTCCTAGCAAAATATCCTATTATAGCAGCACTTTTAAAGATTGATTCCCAAACACCATTTTTTGAGTATATGATTCCACCCCAAGAGGATCTGATGTAGTAGGTCTCAGGTAGAGATGGGGACCCTGTGTTTTCTAAGAGTTGGGCAGGTGACTGAGAAGGCCTATGGCTGGCTGAAGTTCCTTCCCAGAGAACTCCAGGTTCTGACAGCCTAGGCTGCAAGGAGCACACACAGCAGACAGACACACTAGCCCCTGGTCCTCAAGGGAGGCTGTCTAGATGCACAGTGGCAAATGGCCAACTAAGAGAGAGAAATCAGGAAACCGGCATTGGTAAATTGCTATAAAATGGCCAGGGGTTTGGGGGAAAGTGGGTAACTCTCTCTCTCCCTCTTGGCATCATCTGAAAGAATTAACATGTTTAAACCAAACAAGCAAACAAACAGGAGTTCCCATCTGGCTCAGCAGTAAAGAACCCGACTAGCAACCATGAGGATGTAGGTTCGATCCTTGGCCTCACTCAGTGGGTTAAGGATCCGGCATTGCCGTGAGCTGTAGGTCACAGACATGGCTCAGATCCTGCATCACTGTGGCTGTGGTGTAGGTCAGCAGCTGCAGATCAGATTCGACCCCTAGCCTGGGAATTTCCATATGCTGTAGGTGCATCCCTAAAAAGACCAAAAACCAAACAAACAACAACAAAAAAGCTTAGAGCTATCCAGAGAGTGAAATTTTTTTCTTTTAGGGCCATACCCACGGCATAAGGAGGTTCCCAGGCTAGGGGTTGAATCAGAGCTGTAGCTGCTAGTCTACACCACAGCCACAGCAACATGGGATCTGAGCTGTGTATGCGACCTACACCACAGCTCACAGCCATGCTGGATTCTTAACCCACTGAGCAAGGCCAGGAATCAAACCTGTGTCCTCGTGGATGCTAGTCTGAATCATTTCCACTGAGCCATGATGGGAACTCCAGGAGTGAAACTTTTAACACTAAGAATCTTTACATTATTTTTCATCCATATTCATGGCCTTCAAGTCTCCACGCTTTTTGAACACCCCATAAGCATTTGTTAAAACGAAATTAACTTCAACTTTCCAGCAGCATTCTGCTGAGGTGTAGCCGATGACTCATAGAGTGTGACTCACACAACACTAGTGGGCATGGGGGGGCGGGGGCATCCATGAGCAGATGCTCACCAAGGTGCAGTTTGTCACTTTCCAGAACCCCCAATAAATGTGTTCCACTTCATTTCTTCCCCAAACATGGAACAAGACCTGAGAAGATGCAGGACTCAGGCAGTCACTGTGGGCTGGAAAACCCAATGGCCATCATGAACCTTCCATTAGAGAAGACGGAAGGGGGCTTCTTTCCCAGCATCCCTTGCAGATAGAGGAATATCACCCACGTCTGGCCAACAAGACATAAAGGGAATGATGCTGGGGACTTACAGGAAGGTCTCTGCTTTCTTGCATGGAGGGGAGCTGCTGGTGCTTCTCTTTCCCTCCTTCTTGTCTTGGTCTTGGAAGAGTATCTGGAGTTTCAGCAGCCACTTTGAAGACATGAGGTGACAGTGTGGGCATAAAAGTGAATGAGTCAAAGATGAATGGAGACAGAAAAAGCCTGAGCCCTCAGTGATATCATTGAGCTACTGGACCAACCTGCAAACTACCACCTCTAGGCTTCTTTTTAAGTCAGATAATAAAGATCCTTAGGATTTCACCTTGGGGATAGTTGGGAATTCTGTTCCTTTCTACAGAAAGCATTCCTGATTGATGCAGGCATTAAAACACCTACAGTATAGGTTCCACATTTTACTTTTTCTTCCACTTAAAGATGGTAAATAGGAAAAGTTAAACCAGAGAAGACGTTCAGATTTGATGCGGAGTTCTCTCAAGGGCACTTTCCCACCTGTCTCTTCTCCATTCTCGCTTTAACTGCCTCTGATCCTCATTCTCGCCCTCCTACACAATGGCAATGATTCTCTGACTCATCGCCCCCTTTCCCAGCTCTAAAATGAGAATGACAATGCCTACTTCTTAACATGTTGAGAACTAACTGATATAGCAGAAGGTATTAGCACTGTGCTTAGCACATTGTAAGAATTCAACAAAATGAAACTGCCCAAGCTTCTCAATGGGCATCACCCTTTCCTGCATCAGTCCCTTAGCTGGCATTCTTCCCTGCCCATCCCAAGCCCTCCCACCATCACTCTCAGCACTGCTTACAATCCCAAGCCTCTTTCAAGAGGTCCTATGACCGGCTCCTTACTGAATTCACATGGCACCTACTTATGTATCACTTTTGCAACACTTAGACATGACTGGGGATTCTAGTTTCTTGCGAACTTGCTCTTTCCCTGGTCCCCAATCTGTGAGACACCTGGGGCTGGCTCGAGCCCTCCTCTGAAGACAGGGCTCCTTTACAGGTGGTCTTCTCTCAATGGCTCCACCCCTGGGAGTTTCAGCAACCCCACCCCCCATCTGCAGTCTCCTCTGCTGCCACCCCACCATTCTTCATACTTCCCGACACCTCACCCTCACCCTTGTAAAAGGTTCCGTTGTCAGTGAACCCTCCTAATGGTGTCAGGATCCTGGCTGAAACCCACACCAATGGCGAAATAAGGTAAAGTCCTTTACTCTTCATGGGCCTTTAACATTTGTGGATTCAAGGTCACAAGAGGCACTCCCACTGCACCACCCAACTCCTGGGAACAATCCCACTCTGGTTGTCAGTGTGTCATTAGACACACCAAACACTGTTTACTGGGGAACAGCCAGGGTGGCACTAGCCATGATCCAGGGCTGTGCAGGAGCTGGAAACTGCCAAGGAGAGGGAGCCCCACCCAACCCACCCAGATGATAGCAGTGTATGGGAGGTCTCCACAGAGGGCTTTACCCTCCCTAGGACCAAGAGGCATCACTTTGGCATCATGATTACAAAAACTGAAATGGTTATGCACGCCCTGCAGGGGTCTGGGAACCCTTCTAAGCCTCAGAATTGTCTCTTCAACCAACGTGACTCACTGGCTGACCAATGACTACACAGAAGTATATCCAGACCATAGACTCCTCTTCAATCAGTCAGCCTAGAATGAGGTTCACCCCTATGCCCCAACGTGGAAGGCTGTCCATGGTATTTTTTTTAATTAAAGTATAATCGATTTACAAATTTATATTAGTTTCAGGGGTACAGCATAGTGTCAGTATCTTTACTCCACTAATGTCCTTGATATAATTTTAAGGGGAGGGGGAATAAATTACAGAACAGTTTATATAGTGTCATTCCATTTTAGTAAAATATAAAACTATGTATATATGTTTGTGGATGCTCCTGATAGTGTCTGCAAAGAAAAGCACACACTGTTAACCCCACCCCACCCCAGGAAAGATGGGTGGGAATTTTTACCCATAAAGTGTTTTTTAAAAAAGGTTTGTTGATTCTGCAGGGTTTTTTTTTTTTTTTCAAAATTTTAAATCCCGAACATCCTTTATTCAGCAGGAGTTATCGCTGCAAATCAACAATAGGACCAATAGGCAGCTTTTGCTTTTTTCCAGCAGCATTCACTTCTTCTACAGCAATGGAAAGTGTTTGCCAGGTTGCAGAAATCTCAGCTCCCAGCACTGTGGGCCTAGTGTCGGCCTAGGGGGCGCTGCAGGGTCTGCGCACCTAGCAAAGCAAGCGGAACTTGCTGTTCCAGGTGAGAGGCTGGGAGAGGCAGATGGGGTCTAACCACCCTCTAGACCTGCCAGTCGCTTCCTTCCCTCTTGGCCCCTAAGTCCCTACCATTTCCATCAGGAGGTGGAAGAATGAGGATTCCCGAAGTCCCCATCACATACAGAAAATAAGTGGATTTGGAGTTCCATTGTGGCTCAATGGGTTAAGGATCTGGCTCAGTGGGTTAACCAGGCGCTCTGGTTACTGCAGTGACTGGGTTCGATCCCTGGACCAGGAACTTCCGCGGCCAAAATAATAATAATAATTAGAAAAGCAGGTTTGTGTTACTTTCCCCTTAGATATAATGCTCAGGAAACAGGCAAATGACAGGTGAGGCAATCATGCCAGAATGGAGACAGGGTGGCCGGCGTGCCCAAGAAGCCCCTCCCCCCACCACACCCACTTGCTCATCCTCCGGGCTGCAGGATGCCCGCCTGCTTGCCGCGCTAGCAAGGGCTCAACCATGCTCAATGATGCCGTGCTCTTGATTTCCTCTTTGGAAGTCAGACTTCATTTCCAGAGCGGAGCAAGGGATGCCTAAGGAACTAAGTCTGAATCGCATAGAATAAGGCGATAGAACCTGCTGCGAAGAGGAACCCCAGAGCATGGCTCCTCATTGCCAGGGCTGGACCTAGAGTTGCCCAGGGCAGAGGAAGCTCCCGGCTGACCGCCTGAGTCCATCCTCTCCAAGGATCTCCTATACCAGGATCTCTCGGAGAGCTGCGGGTGCACCTGTTCTGGCAGCCTGGGGCTTGGACCTGCACTGCATGCCTGCTTCCTTGACTCCCATTCTCTCGCAGGGTGCACCGCAGTGCCCAGGAGCTGGGACTGATGAAACAGCAAGGAAGCGGGTTATGAGATCCCAGACAAGGATCCTGGCCTCCCTTAGGTTCCGGGAGTAGAAGAGTGAGGGTGAGAGACAGACGATGGAGACTGAAGGCAAGAACGCATTCCGCAGGAACTGGACAGCATCGTGGGTGGCGCAGGTGGCGATGGTTCTAGGGGCAGAGCAGTTGCAGGACACTGGAAGAGCGCTGAAGATAAGGCTCACACCCAGTCCCCGGAGCAAGCAATGGGAGAAGGGGGCCACAGATGTCGCAGGGTCCCTGGAGGAGCAGCAGAAGCCTCTGAATCAGCACTCTGGAGTTTCACCTGGGGGCGCATGGTGGCGGAGCCTGGCCGCTCTCCAAGAAGGGCTGAGAGGACCGCCAGCCTCCATCAGAGGCGACAGGGAGACAACCTCGGAGTCGACCATGGCATGCCCTTGGTGCAGGCCTTGGCGCGCTTGCCCTCGTCGAGATCAGCAACGGAAGCACGCGGCCCCTCGAGCACCGCCAGGTCAGCGGCAGGAACGCCACGGACTTGTATAGAGACCCTCGGCGGGGACACTAAGCAGAAACTCTCACAAGGTGCCGTCTCCAGGCTGCAGGAGGACCACGAGGTCTCAGAGAAAGGCACCAGGCACCCAGCGGCTTGCACACGGGTACAGGGGCAAGTCCCTGGGGGAGCTTACCCTTGCCATGGTGGGAGGCACGAGTGGCAGCGCTAGAGGTGATGGCGCAGGGCCCAGTCTCCCCCAGCTCCTCCCCACCCTCACTCCTGGGTCCCCGGGGCTCTCTGCAGGCCTGTGACCCTCCTCCTCCACTCAGAACCTCACCACGTTTGCAGTACACCTGCTGTGCTGGGCAAAAGGCCCCTGATGAAGCCAGGTCAGGCAAAAAGACAAAGACTTCTGGCCAGGTTTGTTGGCTTTGGCTCAGCTAAATGCATGTGGAGATTGCTTATTATTAGACTCACTCTAAGCTTTTAAAAGACTCCAGATGCCAGAAAATAACGTTTTTTTGTGGAAATGCCCAGAAGCTTTGTAATTCTATCACAGGAAGAAAAGGGGGGTTGCTGGAGGAGACTGAGGTGAGAAGGAAATAGGAATAAACAGAGGTTTGTCCTAAAGAAACAATTATAGCTGTTGAAAGCACTTGCAAGCACTCCCGTTTTCCACCTGTGATGGCTCTTGGGTCTTCATAATAATGAGGAGGTCAGTGTGCCCCCAGATTTGCCCTACGATGGACAGCAACCTCAGAAGAATGGGCTTCACACAGCCTGCATGGCCAAGGCCCTCATCTGACTGCCCTGGGACCTGTTATGCTGCAGCACCGTGCCTCCCCTGCAGGTGACTGGACGGGCCTCCTGGGTTGGAGACCCAGGGGTGATCGCGGTGTTCTGGGCTAGGGAAGAAATTCAGCACCTGGCTTCTCACCCTGAGCTCAGGCCTGGAGTTTTTATTTAATTTTTCCAGCTCAAAGGATTGTGTTCATCACTTGGCAATAAGTGAGTATGTGTGGTTGAGAAAAAAAAGCATAGCTTTCCGTACATCATTAGAGGCCATTCCGGAGAGAAGAGTGGAGAGCAGGGACTGGTGTATTTAGTCAATCAGCAAGTCAAGACGAGGATTTTTTGAGACCTGAGGGAGAGAGGCAAGGGAGGCCTTAAAGAGGAGACTGTTTGTCCTTTGCTTTTTCTGGCTCAGGTCTCCTCGATACAGCCCCAAACATCAAAATGAAACACAGTTGACCTTTGGTTGTTAGGCCCCTCTTGAGAGCTCTGTATGAGATTTATCACGTCAAGGGCCCTGCGGAGATTCTGCGCAAACTCCTGTTATCCACCTCTGCCTGGCGCTCGTCTGTGAAACATTAATCATGTGAGCTCCAAGACCCCACAGTGGGCAGGAAATTCAACAAGCAGCAGCCCTTAACTTATTTGGCACCTCCTGCCCTTTGCAAGGGTCCTCTCCCCAATGTGATTCACCAGAAGATGGAAGCCTGAATCCCACCGTCCTTCCCCTCTCAGGGGTGTAGGGAGTTTCAGATCAGAGGTATTTATAGATAATATGGAAAAGTAGCAGGAAAAAAAGGGCAGGATAGAGAAACAGTGATAAATGAAGAGGAATTAACTTAGAAAACAAAGAACGATTTACCTGTTAGAAATGTGGACATTCCATTTTCAAAATAAGACTTTCTGCTTCCAAAGACTGATTAGGAATGGGTAGCCTTTTAACAAATCAAGATTGCAACCCTCCTCCATCCAAATATTTTACATTTCAATATTTTACGTCTCCAACATTTGTATGCTAGCTCATCTCATTTTGAAAAAAAAAAAAAAAAGATCCCTGGAAATGTGTGCAGGTGTGCATAGTGCATAAATCCATTTTAGATGTACCAGAAAATCTTGTTTATGATGGTGTCATGAATATTTTAGAATCTAGATGATCAAATTTTGTTTATAGACCCGTGTGTTGGATGTTTTTTTAATCTCTCAGGTTCTATGTGGAAGTGGGTGCTTAAATGTTAACATTTAAATAATGATTCAGATTTATGATATAGAAACTGAGCATAACATTCTCTACTCTCCCTTTGATGGACCTGTGGATTTAGACATACGCAATCTTAGTGAAGCGGAACCTTGGTGCCAGATACTGAAATGCTACCATTACTGAAGTTGGAACCAGGAGGCCCCAAATGAATAGTTCAGTCCTGGAATTAGCTGGAATTGACAAGTCTAGAATGAAAGGCATGTTTTCCTTTCATAGTGAGATAAATCTATGGCATGATTTATCGTTGCTTTGATCCTGGCCATCCTGAGGTTTTGTGGGTACCCTGTGTGTGTGTCTGGCAAGGTTTATTAATCCAATCCGATGGCTGGAGACTGTTCTATTAATTAATGTTTATTGAGAACCCACAATGCATGAAACACAGTGCAAGCCCCAGCCTGAAGAGCTTCACATAGTGAGTCAGCCACAAACACATCTTACACACATTACAAAGATATCAACGCATGAAGGGAAAACAATCAGTGACGTACAATGGGGAATAAAGCTGCTCCTGACCTCTCATCTGAGGGGGACAGACCCTGGGTTTGCTCCCAGACCTATAGCCACACTCTTGCCTGCCTCTCCTTGATATCAGCTCCACGCTTTGCATCTGTGAGACCACTAGATGTTTAGGAATGCGAGTCACTGGACAGAGGTGGTGCACTAGCCTACCTGCGAACATAAATCTGGAACTTAGCACCCCCCAGTAGAAAAGCAGGCTGAAAATCCACAAGAACAAAAAATTCAAGAAGGTTACTCCAATTGGAATAGTTACCTTAGCATCTCTCACAGTTGCTATTTCCAGGTAATGGCTGCCAACATATATTGAAACACTCCCCAGCCGATTTAGTGAGATAAATCTATGGGTTGGGTGCCAAAATTAAGACTTAGGGACAATGCTTGCAAAGAGGATTGCAGAACCTGCCATCAGCTTCAGAAAGGGCTGCTGCCAAGTATCAGGCTGGCTCTGTTCCCAGCCTTACAACTCCTTGCAGGAAAAGGACTGGCTGCGTGGTGTTAATGAAAATGAACTACTGTAGTAAATTAAAAGTTCTCCCTCAACTCTATGTGGATTTCTCTAGAACTCACTTCTGAGAGATTTGTTTTGGTCAGTTTGGTTTTTGTTTTTTTGTTTTATTTTTGGCTGTGCCTGCAACATGGGGAAGTTCCCAGGCCAGGGACTGAACCTGTACCACAGCTGTGACCCAAGCCACAGCAGTGACAACACCCGATCCTTAACCTGCTGTGCCACCAGGGAACTCCTTGTCAGTTTGTTTTATAGTCAAATGAGTCCCAAGTAGAGTTCAGATAGGATAAGAATTAATTAGTTGCTGTTCAGTTGCCAATTTGCATAATTCACAAAGATGTTTGTAAATACAGCATAATTCTCCAACTTTTTAGGCTCTCCATAAAGTCTTCATAAATGTTAAAAATATTTAAGTTATAGGCATGATAGAAACTGGTGGGAGATTTTCTATTAATGGGGACACTTTCTTCTCGCAATTGACCTAAATCAAGTAATCAGAGACCATTTCAATTTTTTAACATGCTGGAAACCAGGATTTGGAGTAATTCGTGGTGTACAATTTTATAACAAAGTTGATCTAAAGTTGAATGACAGTTCTTAAAAAAAAAAACTGTTGGGCCTCACATGGAGCCTTATGAATGGGAAATGTGTAAGCAAATTGTTAAAGGGATACCTACATAGACGGATTAGAGGATTTGCCTCTATGTGATCAGGTATTGTCTGAAGGCTAATAGAGTATTCCCAAAGCTGCCCAATCCCCATCTTTAGACTCTCTGGGGATTGGGCCTAAGCATTAATGGCTTTTGAAAGCTCCCCAGCTAATTCCAGAAGCAACCAGGGCTGAGACCCAGTGACTTAAACCCTCCAATGAAGAAACCACAATTGATCAGATCCCTTCCCAATTAATTCACCCTTTCCCCCAACCCTTCCACTCTCCACACATACTCATCCAAAGAATGATCTGAGGAAATAAGAAGTGTCTGTCCATGGGTCTCCAGGAACAATAGCGCTGTGTGAAGCACGGGCACTAGCCCCTGGGGTAATAGAAGATGAGCTCACCTGGGCGAGGGAGGGCCATAATGCTCCAAATGGGCCACATTATTAGAGCACAGGCTCTTTGTCCTCCACATCCACGAATGAAACTGAAAGTTAGTTTTAGTGAATTCAGAGGTAACTTGCATCTTCCAAATTAACCTCTTTTCCTTTCTCCCGCCTTTTCCGGGCCTTCCCCATGCTGTGAAAAGCCTAGTTATATAAGTACTAAAGACTCGCAATGCTAATAGCTCAACCATGAATGGAACCATTCATGGTTCCATTGTGGCTATTGATATCAGAATAATAGGATTTAATACTTGTCATCCCCAAATCATCCCGTTTCCCTTCCTTTCAGGGTACATTTTAATGAGCGAATGAGCCCATTGACAGCAGGAGAAAGGGAGAAGTGGGGGAACACTGATTCTGCTATTTAGTGAACTGGGGCAAGTACTAGAATCTTCCAGTTGATAACTGAATGACTGCAGACACCAGTCCATTGCCTATAGGCCACAAGGGCTAATCTGACAGTTACATATCATGTATCATTTCCCAAGATTCCTGCCTTCACAGCCATGGTCAGTATTCCAACATCAATGTGGAAACCCTTGTCCCAGGGCACTTGTCCTCATTTAAAGAGCTCTTGGGATATTAAAGAAAGGATTAGCAGCCAGATATCATGGCCAAAGAGGCTTCACCTGTTTCCTGAACCCTGGAAGGAATTAAATGTTTGATCTCTGCCTCCTGTAGGTGGCCGTTTATTTTTCTCTTCTGGCCTTAAGTAAACTTCTCCCAGTCCTTGTGTTCTGGGTTGATAAGGTTCCAAGGGTGTCACCACAGAACAGGTGCTGAGCAGTCATTTGACAGCTGTGATCTGATGTGAGATCAATCAGAGGATGCAAGAGAATGCTATGGCACACATCTTACACTGAGTATTCAGAAAACCAAATATTTGAGTGTTTGCCTTGTGGCAAACACCGGATGTACATACAAAACATACACACAGATAGGAGGTCTGTCCTACCAAGTCCTATATCCCCTTAACTTATGTGAACCTTTTCCTCTTTATCCCTATGTATCTATCTCTTCATCAACGAATTCGTCTCATCATTTTCAAGTAGAAATTCAGGATTAGGAAGAGGGAAAACAATAGCAAAACCTTTTGAAAGGGGGTTAGTGTTTTTCTACTATACATTCAAGTGTATTTAAAATTAAAGCCTTTTGGGGAGTTCCCATCATGGCACACTGGTTAACGAATCTGACTAAGAACAATGAGGTTGCAGGTTCAATCCCTGGCCTTGCTCAGTGGGTTAAGGAGCCAGTGTTGCTGTGAGCTGTGGTTTAGGTTGCAGATGAGGCTCGGATCCCAAGTTGCTGTGGCTCTGGCGTAGGCCGGTGGCTACAGCTCCGATTCGACCCCTAGCCTGGGAACCTCCGTATGCCGCAGGAGCGGCCCAAGAAATGGCAAAAAGACAAAAAAAAATAATAATAATAATTAAATTAAATTAAAGCCTTTTGTCATATAAAGCTTTTATTCCAGAAATGCTGAAATCTTAGATGTAGATTTCTAATGCGTAGTTCCCTGGAATCAAGGAAATTAATGAGTTCAAATGGAGTAAGCAATATCAGATATTCCATTTCAGCTGAGCCCCTTCTAAAAGGCAACTTGAAAAGCCTTATCAACCCCAAGAGTCATTTAAAATCCCATCCTCATTGTTCCTCCATCTCCCCTTTGAGCAAGCAGAAAGGAAAGCAGGAAAATAGCCATGGTTCTGAAATACTGCTCTGAATCAGGAGAAAGAGCTTTGTCTGGCCTTTAAGGACATAAGAAGGAAATAATAATCCACATTTTCTCTCCCGGCCTCCTCCAAGCAAAGCACAAGACTCTCACCAAAGCCTACTTAATATTTTACAGAACCACAAGGACAAGCCAAGACAGCTGGCCATTTTGCCAGGAAATGGTTTAGAATTAGCTTAGGTCTGGAATAAGCTCTCCAGTCTTGCCTCCGGGTGAGCACCCTCAGGGACCAAGGGGACTTGAACCTCCCCAACCAAGGCCCGGTGCAGTGACGTCAGATGACCACACTGACTGTCATGCTCTGGCCATGTGGTGCAACCTTGCGAGGCCAGGTCAGCAATAGCTTGCGTAGCTCCTCGCGAAAGCTGTCGTGCAACCAGGCATAGATGAAGGGGTTGTAGCAGACCGAGCTCATAGCTAGCCAGTGGCAGAGCAGCTGCACTAACCCAAAGGCGTAGGGGTCTATGGCGCGCGGGTCGAGGTCCCGCAGCAGGTTGAAGACGTGCAGCGGCAGCCAGCAGACGGCGAACACCACCACAACTACCACCAGCAGGCAGAAGGTGCGGCGGCGTCGCGCGCGGTCCCAGTCAGCCTGGCTCTGCGTCACGCAGCCAGGCACCACGCGGTTGCGGAGCTTTACCGACACCCGGACATAAGACAGTAGGATGACCAGCAGGGGGAGCAGGTAGGTGACAAGGAGCAGCCCCCAAGCGTAGAGCTGGCGTTGGCGCTCCTGGGACCCCCAGAACTCCTCGCAGAGGCGCACACGGTGCGGCTTGAGCTCGACGTGGTAGGTGTGCAAGGCGGCCGGCAGCGCCAGCACCGCGGACAGCGCCCAGATGGCCAGCACCGCGTAGGCGCTGAGGCGCAGCGAGATGCGCCGGCGCAGCGGGTGCACCAGCACAACGTATCGGTCCACCGCGATGGTGGTGAGCGTGAACACCGACACATAGACGGTGACGGGCTGCAGGAAGAAGACCAGGTGGCACAGGCCGCCGCCGAACACCCAGCCGCGTGGCTCGAAAGCGTAGGCCAGCGTGAGCGGCACGCAGGCGGCGCACATGAGCACGTCCGACAAGGCCAGATTACCGATGAGAAAGTTGGTCACGTTGTGTAGCCGACGCACCCGTGCGATCACCAGCACCAGCAGGCAGTTGCCCACCAACCCCACGACCACCACGATGCTGTAGAGCAGCACAATCAGCCCCTTTAGCTGATGCACTAGCTGCAGGCTCTGGAACGGCGTAATGGCCTGAGCGCCTGGACCAGCCGCGGAGTCATTGCCCACTAAGGCCTCTGCGCTGTGGTTGGCTAGAGTCGAGGCTGCCGGCGGCAGCCCAGAAAATAAGTCAGGGCCCCCGGGATCCTGAGTCGGCAATGAGGCCATGGCCACCTGTCCAAAGAGAATCAAAGTCTGTCACCTCCCATTCTCCATCCGCCCTCTCCTACGCCAACCGCCCCTCCCACCTTAATTACCCAAATATCCCCTTTGGCATAATTGGCCACAATAAACAACAAACTTAAAAGTGCTTTCACCCCACCTCTGTAAAATTAAATCTATGCATGGTTAGATGTGTACAGGTTATTTAAATGCCTTCTACTCAATTTAGAGCTCTCACAGTCTACACAGCAGACCCCAGGAGCACAGTCTTACCTGGTGAGTGGGGCTTGGCGAGAGGGAAAGCGGTCTGGAAAAGGAGAGGCAGAATCGTGGCTGTCCCCTGGAGGTTCTCCACCCAAGAAGGCGGTGCAGGTTTCTCGCTTCTCCGCGAGCTGAACAGAGTCAAGAGTTCCCGGTGGGCTCGCAGCTTTTGCTAGAGACTGGGAGCCCCTCCCCTTTGCCCCGCCCCCACTCCAGCAGGCCCTTGAATGGAAAACAGGGGCGGAGCACGCCACTCCCGACTCGGTGCTTAGAGAACTAGAGGGGAGGATGGAAACAGACAAGGAAGGAGGGGTTGGAAACCTGGACCAGAGGGGCGACGGTGAATCTCGACTACCGGAGCTTGCGCCCTGGGAGAGCCCCGCTCCGGAGGAGAGTGCAGTGGAGTAGGGAGAGAAGGGGCGTGAAGCACCAGGCTCTCGGGACGACCTGGTGCCTTGTCAATAAGAAAGGAGCAGGGGAGGAAATGGGGCGGGGGATTGAGATTCACTATGGGACGTCAGGGAGAAATGAGGGACACGTCCTTAAGCGCTGGATCCTGCATAGAGTCCAAGCTTGGATTTACAGAGTCGCATAGGGGGCTCTGTCAAGGATTAAAATTTTAGAGGTCAGAGCTCGCCGCAGACCTTGGGTTCCTAGCGCTCCCAGGAACCCAATGAACCCTTCCTCTATGCTGGCGACGCGTTTGCGGAGTCGCGTGTCCGCGTAAGCCAAAGAAATGGTTCAGCACCACGGACAGCTCCTTGTGGGACGGGACTGCTCTGCGCTTGCGTGCCTGGGAGCGGACTTCTGGGGAGTTCAGCCCCTTTCCGTGTTCGCTGTATTAGGAAAAGGGACCTGACCTCATCCACAGGGCTGCCTCGCTAGCCTGCTCCTTGACTCCAAGAGCAGTAGGGTGGAGTGAAGGCAGATTAGCCGAGGTCTTGGGGGAGGGAAGCGGCGTCAGAGGGTGGTAACGTGCTCCTGCAGTGGGTAACCTCACTTAGTGCCAACTATGGCGCTGCCTTTTATCTCCCTTGGTCAGAAAACGCAGCCTTCGTGCCAGTTACCCTAGACAGACACACTTCATTACTTGGTCCCCACTACTTCGCTTCTCTTTCTCAGCTACCATGCTTTATTCCTTATATGCCTGACAATACCAGTATGGAATATGTGTTCTATACTCTCTCCGTCCTTGAATAAACACCCTTAGGCCTCCTCACCACATTTTAGGGATAGGTAGATAGATAGGTAGGTAGGTAGGTAGATAGATAGATAGATAGATAGATAAGGCACAATTGCAGGATTTCCACCAGGATAACAAAAGTAACAAGCATTTGAAAAGCTTAAAAGTTACATAAACTCTTCAGTAGTATTAAGTTGTCACTGAAATGCAAATTAACATGGATCACACGGGAGGAGGCCAGAAGGAGTCTCTAGTCTCCTTTCTTTGAAGCTATCTCCTCCTTTCACCTTTTATTTCCTTCTCCCAGAAGGTGGAGCTTCACTGTCCCCTCTCTTGCAGATACTGAATAAATGAACTTTTGGATTGCATGGATAAAAATAGAGCTTTTACATGCCAGGCACTGTGTTGAGTACTTCAGACACATTATCTCACTTGATCTCCTCAAAACTGTTATTCCCATTTTACAAATGAGGAAACTGGCTCTTCAAAGCTAAGTAACTAACCACTGTGGCACAACTAATAAGCAGTGGGGCTGGAATCATAACTTAGATTGCCTGGTTCTGCAGCCAAACACTCTACTACTGTACTTTACTGCCTCTGAATACATGACAAATGCATCTGTATGAACTGAAAATACAAATGGGTTACCACATGGTTGAATAAATATAGGGAACCCATCCCCCTCCGTGGCTTATTAAAGGAAACTCCAACAAATTTGGTTACGACTCTACTTTTATTGTGCTTAAGTTGAACAAATCTTCCTACCTCACCCAAAATGTCCCTGGCTAAAATTCCATGTAGGAGAAAAACTTTGGGCTGTATGAAACTCAGGGATGGTATGATGCTTTAGGATAACATTAGGCAACCCTATGTAGAAAAGAGAAGACAGGGACAACTGAAGTAAAGACTGCATTTAGGAGCCTGAGAAGTCTGCTTAAGAGTTCTGAAGATTTTTGCGATGGCTAAATTCCTGATGATACAGAGTAGTCAGCCCAAACTTAAGAGAAACCACTAGAGATCATTTTTTTAATTACTAGTGGGGAGAGCATAGTTTTTGAAACTTGTTTAAGCCCCAGGCAATAACAGAGTAGGTGCTCCTCCAGACATGAATTTTGTCTTCTAAGCCTGTCCTGTGTGTGTTCCAAGAGTTAGGCATCCACCAGCTCTTCAGACTGAGCCAACTCGGCAAAGCACACTGGCCACCCATGGAAGAGAAGAGCCTGCGACAGGCAGTGTGAAAAGTGACACGGTGGCATCACACAGGAAGGTGAAGAATACCCCATGTGCTTCCCTTAGACAACTCTGGGAAAGTGATTTTTCATCTCAGACTCCAGACATGCTAATTATCACCTCCAGCTCCTACATGCACACACTGCTAGTTTTTTAACTCTTCAGCCCAGCTTTGCCCACACATAAAGTAGAGGCTTAAATGCTATTATTCTGACCAGATATTATCTTTCTTTGGCTGGACTTTTCTTCTCAGCCCAACAAAAATCAAAAGGGAGCTCCAAGTGGCCTTGTGTTCCCTGCCATCATCTCTGAGGTGGCACATGGGGCAAACATCTGCCTGCCTCATTTTAGACTCCATCATGGGTCCCCACTCTTGGGCTTGGAGGCCTAGACAACCTCTGGGCTTTCTCTAGCCAAACTTGTGTGACAGCTTTTGACTACACCCTTTGCTCTGGGAGGATGAGAAGGCAGAGAAACTTTCTAGAAAGAAAACTTACTATTAGATGATCTCGCATGTGTGTAGAGTTCAGAGGATCAAATAAGGCAGTCCTTAGTTTTTCTCACTAGTCACCTATCAGGCCATACTTATTTGAGGCAGATTTTAGACAGGTCCCAGAGAAGCTCTATCGCCATTGGTGATCCTGGTTGGCATTGTAGGAGAAAATACAGAAGGTAGAAAGGAGAGACCCCGGCCATGATGACAAGCAAAGTCCAGCCAACTGCCCCAACCACCCCTCCCCCACCCATCTGCTTCTGTAAACTTGCCTCCACAATTACAGCCCTGCCTGTTCTCACTCCAGTCTGACCAGCCAAGCACAGACCCAGAAGAGCTAGCCCATAAAAGCCTTGTGAAACCCTTCTTCAGGGCTCAGACTCCAGAGAGCGATCTCCTCTGAGGCCGACAGCATAATAAACCTGAGTTCTCCAACTCTCTGAGGGTTCACTTGTTTTTTCTCCAGGGTAAAAGAGCTGCTGGAACTGACACACTGAGGCTGCTGGGCTGCTGGGCAGCTGCTGTAAGAGCATGACCTCAGAGTAGAACATCCGCAAGACAAATGCACCTTCCTTTTATAGTGTAGATAGATTCCTGATAATTACATAATTGTAACTAATGAACAAAGTTTTGTCTTCTCTCTACCTTCCATGATTCAGAAGTTAGGCTAGGAGTTCTCGTCATGGCTCAGTGGTTAGAGAACCAAACTAGCATCCATGAGGATGCAGGTTGAATCCCTGGCCTCACTCAGTGGGTTAAGGATCTGGCGTTGCTGTGAACTGTGGTGTAGGTCACAGACACAGCTCAGATCCCACGTTGCTGTGGCTCTGGGTTAGGCCAGCAACTACAGTTTTGATTGGACCCCTAGCCTGGGAACTTCCTTATGCCCCAGGTGTGGCCCTAAGAAGACAAAAAAAAAAAAAAAAAAAGACCTGGAGTCAGGCTATGTCCCCAGATGAGCAGTGGGTAAGCCCCCCAGAATAACGTGAAGGGTGGAATGTGGTAGGAGATTCTTCCCTGCTGCATGAGAAAAGGGAATGATATAACCTGCTGATTCAACAACAATTTGCAAATCATCTATTATGTGACAAGGTGCACTGAGTGAGAGAAAGATGAGTAAGGCATACTCTTTGCCCTCAAAGACCTCACAGTCTGAGGCACGATCTTCTAGATATAGAGTCAGCTAGCTGAAGGAACTATGAAAATTATCCCAGGGTGCTGCTATTCTAGAATATGCAATCTTAAAACTGAAAAGCCCTGTGGCTTTCATAAATTAGCAATTTCTGGAGCTCCTGATTTCCAACCCTTTTCAGACTTACATATCTCATTATAGCTGTTTCTTTAACTAGTTTCTTCTTATTTTTCATTTTCTTCTTTTTTTTTAATGGTTTGTACATAAAGTATGTATGTACTAATGTTTGTACATAAAATATGAACTCAACTAGAAATGAGGGACTAAGACCTTGAACTGGCAGTCAGGGTATTAAGAACAGAGGCGTGCACACCAGCTCTGTTTTGATGGCCATATTTGCATCAATCCTGTCTGGTCTGTCCCTACACCCATTTCTGGACAGGTGTCTTTATTATTCAAACACTAATGAAATAAATACAAAAGATGTTTTCAAACACAAAGCCCTTGCCCCCCAACACACATTGAAAAGGTGATTTGTTGGAATAAAACACAAAAGGCTTCTCTAAGCGGAGTTTTTGTCACGGCAAACAAAGTGTTAAACGCCTTGCTTTCCGCTGTGGTTGGAGGGTTGCCCTCCACCCTTCCTGTTCTCCTTTACCTCTTTTAGGCTTAGAGTTGATGCTTCCCAGTTCCCTCGGGGAAGAGCTGCCTGATGTGATCTCCTGCCGTCTGGCCTTTTACCAGTCACCAAAAGTTCCAAAGCCCCCCACCTAGAGCCTGGAAAGAAAGGACCTTCAGCCTTTTGTTCTAAACTGAATACTCCCAATGCTACCAAAGGAAAGGAAGCTTTTTTTAGATTTTAAAAAACTTCACCACTGATAAAGCTTGTGCATCATTTGGAGTTCTTCCTTGCAAACAATAGAACCCACTCTGGCTGCTTTAAGTAGCAAAGAATGGCAGCTCACATCCATGATGTCTAGGAAGACTGGGCGATCAGCCTCAAGACTCAGCTTCTAAAAAAACCCTCGATGAAGACACCTCTACCCACACACCTCACATGAAATTTTGCCACCATTGCTGTCACCTCCACCAATGCCATTCTGCATCAGGAACTCAATCTTGCAGCCATCACAGTTCCCAAAAGCCAGGTACTTCTGCAGCCTCGGTGTTCCGCAAAATGGGGTCCCCATCTCCCCGGGGTCCTCGGATCATTCATTTCTCTGTGTTTATTTTTTAAATTTTTTTTCTTTTTAGGGCCGTGCCTGCAGCATAGGGAAGTTCCCAGGGTAGGGATCTAATCGGAACTGCAGCTGCCGTTCTATGCCACAGCCACAGCAACACCAGACTGAAGCCACATCTGTGACCTACACCACAGCTTGAGGCAATGCTGGATCCTTTTACCCACTGAACCAGGCCAGGGATCAAACCCAATCCTCATGGACACTATATCCAATTCTTAACTCACTGAGCCACAATGGGAACTCCTTCAGAGTTCACTGAAGAAAGTTTCATTCAGGTGTATCTGAGTGGCAGAGCCCAGATCCCATACCTGGGTTCTATTTGCAAAGGATGCTGGGAATTGGGGTTCTGACTTCTACTTTGGGAAGATGAAGGGGAATGTCCCCAAATGTGAGCAGATGATGAGCAGCCACGAGTTATAATAAATGTTCATTCTACCCTGTTATCAGTCTCGAGTGGCAGTGAGACTGATCTTTAAAGACCAAAACTATAAGGAGACCCACACGGTCTCTTAAATTTCTCCTCTGCTTCTCTATCATTTTGAGTGAAAGCAGCAGAGAAAAACAAGAGAGAATGAAAGATGTAAAAGCATTGCATTTATTTTACCCTAATATATGTAATTAACTGTACCCAGCTTTATGAGAAATAACCATCCCCACAAAAAATATAGCTTCCATAGATATACACCTTACACAGAGGTTTCTTACCCTTGGCACTAATGACATTTGGGGCAGGATGATACTGCGCTGGGCAGAGGCAGTCCTGTGCACTATGGGATATGTAGCAGTATTCCTGGCCTCTACCCACTAGATGCCAGTAGTACATATACTTAGTTGTGACAATCAAAAATGTTTTGCCAAATATCTCCTGCAGTGGAGGTGGGGGGAAAGTCACCCCTGGTTAAGGAGCAGTGCCTTCCACTTTTAAAATTCACAAAGTAGGAGTTCCCTCAAGGTTCAGCGGGCTAAGGATCTGGTGTTGTCATTGCTGTGGCTCTGGTTACAGCTGTGGTGCAAGTTTGGGCTCCATCCTTGGCCTAGGAACTTCGACATGCCATAGGCGAGGCCAAAAAAAAAAAATTTTTTTTTTTTCACAAAAGCCTCTGCTTGAGAATGCTACCAGCCTTCCCAAGAATTGTGTTTCAAAAACATTGCATTTCTCAGATTGTTCCCTCACTGCTTCCTAAAATAGCAACAGGGCAAATGGAGAAAAATGGCATTTAAGAAAAAAGAAAACCCTAAGATAAACGTAAGATGATTGCTAAAGGGAGAAGAGATGTGGTCTGAAAGCCCAAATAAGAAGCATACAGCTCTTGGGCTTGTGTAAAGCTCTGCCACTACTAAATGCGAGTTATCCTAATTTTGGAAGAACCCCCGTTTTGGAAAATATAAGAAATTCATAAATGCCCCCCTCTGAAGAAGGTTGAAAAGGTCAATATGGGTGAACAACTGGTACACAGCTGGCTCACAATAATGGGAGCTACTCTTGGGTAAATCTTTGTCCTGTCTTATGTCGCTGTCTCTTATAAGAGGGTTTCTGGGGGTGCAGTTTCCAATTCTTCCCCTTGAATGTTTTTCCAGGAAATAGGTATTTGTGGCAAAGAGAAATTTGATGTTTTTTAGTCTAAATGTGTTCCTTCATTTCATCCTGGTTTATCAGGCATGCAAAGGCCAGGGTGTGATATTTTATCCCTTTTTTTTTTTTGAGGGGGGAGCTGCACTAGAGGCTTATGGAGGTTCCCAGGCCAGAGACTGAATCAGAGCTATAGCCACTGGCCTGCATACGCCACAACCATAGTAACACCAGATCCGAGCCGCATCTGCGACCTACACCACAGCTGAGGCAACGCTGGATCCTTAACCCACTGACTGAGGCCAGGGATCAAACCTGTGTCCTCATGGATGCTAGTCAGATTCGTTTCCACTGAGCCACAACAGGAACTCCCAGGGTGAGATATATTAATAAGAATCAGAAACCATCCGCCTTAAAAAAAGGGTATTATTGGGAGTGCTCTGATGGCCTAATGGGTTGAGGGTCCTGCATGCTTACCACTGTGGTTCTGCTGGCTGCGACCCGGTGCAGGTTCAATCCCTGGCCCAGGAATTACCACATATTTTTCTGTGTGGCAAACAAGAGAGAAAAAATAGCAAGAGAGAATCTGAAATAAACATTGCAACTCTCATTTAAAAAAAGGGGGGGGGGGACATTATTGTCTAGAATTTGGCAGCCTAGTAAACAAGAGAGAAGTCTACAAAACTCATGTTGTATGATCATGATAAATGCTACTACCACCACCTGCCAGGAAAAGTAAACAATGATCACTGGGAAATTTACTCATTGCTTTCATAAATTAAAATCGTGTTTACCCTTGTAGATCATATTTATTTTAATGCACAAGAGCCTCTAAAGCATTCACAACATTTGTTACTCTACCATATCAACATCGCACATGTTGCTTAAACATGTCCCCATTCCTAGTTTAAGTCAAACATGCACAACAACTTAGGGCCCATTATAAATCTCTACATGTGTTCAGGAGGCAAGAAACAAGTAAGAAGTGAGTGCTGGTTATGTCTTTCTAAGCATCAAAATGTTCTTCAGGCTGAGGCCTTGTGTCCAGAATCCAGCCCCTCCCTTCCCAGCCACTGCCCAGCATCATCTCCCCAGCCACTGCTCAGCATCATTTCTTCCCAGGGGAAGTGTCCCCAGTGGTCCCTCCAGCCCTGTCAGGCCCTGGGGTGCTGAAACTGGAAGAGACTGCCACATGGCACAACTCCTGCCGCCTTTTGATTGTCTTTTTTTTTTTCTTTTTAAAAGATTTTTATTTTTTCCATTATAGTTGATTTACAGTGTTCTGTCAATTTCCCCTGTACAGCAAAGTGACCCAATCATATATATATACATGCATTCTTTTTATCACGTTATCCTCCATCATGTTCCACCACAAGTGACTAGATACAGTTTCCAGTGCTAAACAGCAGGATCTCATTGCTTAACCAGTCCAAATGCAATAGTTTGTCTCTATTACCCCTAAACTCCCAGTCCATCCCACTCCCTCCCGATCCCCCTTGGCCACCACAAGTCCGTTCTCCAAGTCCATGAGTTTCTTTTCTGTGGAAGCATTCATTTGTGCCATGTATTAGATTCTAGATATAAGTGATATCATATGGTATTTGTTTTTTCTGACTTAACTTCACTTATTATGAGAGTCTCTAGTTCCATCCACATGGCTGCAAATGGCATTATTTTGTTCTTTTTATGGCTGAGTAGTATTCCATAGTGTATATGTACCCCATCTTCCTAATCCATTCATCTGTCAATGGACATTTAGGTTGTTTCCATGTCTTGGCTATTGTGAATAGTGCTGCAATGAACATATGGGTGCATGTATCTTTTTCAACGAAAGTTTTGTCCAGATGTATGCCAAGGAGTAGGCTAGCTGGGTCATAGGGTAGTTCTATATTTAGTTTTCTAAGGTACCTCCATACTGTTTTCCATAACGGTTTTACCAATTTACATTCCCACCAACAGTGAAGGAGGGTACCCCTTTCTCCACACCCTCTCAGCATTTGTTATTTGTTGACTTGTTAATGATGGCCATTCTGACTGGTGTGAGGTGGTATTTCATAGTAGTTTGGATTTGCATTTCTCAATAATCTGTGATATTGAGCATTTCTTCATGTGCTTGTTAGCCATCTGTGTATCTTCTTTGGAGAAATGTCTGTTCAGGTCTTATGCCCCCTTTTGATTGTTTAACTTTGAAATGTACATCTTTAACCATAACCCAAGAGGCCTGGGAATGATGCTGACACTGTGGCCTACTGGTATATGATTAAGCAGAGCTGAGGGAGGTTCAGACTGTCTGAGTTGCCGGACCCCATCTCTCCACCCTCTGCAACATTCTAGGGTGCTTTAGTACCCCCCCTTGACTTATCTAGGGTCTCTTGTCACAAGCAGCCTCATTGCAACCCTCCCTGGACTTCACTGCCTTCCTGAAAATCCCGGTCCCAGCCAGGTCACCTTCTCTGGTGACACGGTATACAAAGACCCTCCTAAAAGACACAAGCCTTGACCAACATGCCCAATTCAGGATTCCAGCCCATTTTTTAAAATCTTTTGATTGGACCCTTACCAATAGTCAGATATTAGCAGCGGGGATGCCATATCTAAGCTTAGTCTATTAGAAGTAGAAAATATACACAAATGCATAGATAGGTAGGTAGATAGATAGATAGATAGATAGATAGATAGATAGATAGATAGACAGACAGACAGAGAGACGGACAGACAGACAGACAGACATGGAGACCAAAACAAAACACTTGGAAGCCATTTCTATTACATTCTTCTCCAAAGGCAGGGACAAGGCAATTTGCTTTCTCATTTTTATTCCTATCCTGTTTCATTATCAACTAGAAATGGCTTTTATGGATGGTAAAAATCATCTTGCATCTGCAGCATGCTCTTTAGCAGTGAAGGGCTCTTTGTGGTCACATTTACATGGGAACCTTGACCTTACAGAAGCCCCCCATTTGGATTTCCATTAATACATGTCTCCTGACAAAACACAGTGAGGAACCAAACCACATCTCATTATGTCCACCTCTAAATTACTACCTAGACACATCCAAGTTAATTCTAGTGTTACTATCTAATGGGCCTTTTCCTGTTTGTTTTTTTTTCCTTTTTTTTTTTCTTTTTGTTTAGACAAAATGCAAAACTGGAAAGGCCATTGCAGTGTTTTTCAAGTGAAGTATATGTGCACACACACTCACACACACACAATTTTCAGGGACAGCAGTCCGGCAGTTAGAATGTCTGGAATGGTGTGTCCTCTCTATGTTTTATCTTAGCAAGTGGGTCCTTGTCACCAGGGAAACAGCCCTGGCTTTCATCCGTGAGGCTCTCAGGAGCAGTGTCTCAGCAAACGTCGAGTAACAGAAACGTATTGTTCTCCTCCAAGTGTGGCCCAAAGATCACCTTCATCAGAATCAACTCTGGGAGTTCCCATCGTGGCGCAGTGGTTAACGAATCCGACTAGGAACCATGAGGTTGCGGGTTCGATCCCTGGCCTTGCTCAGTGGATTAAGGGTCTGGCGTTGCCGTGAGCTGTGGTATAGGTTGCAGATGCGACTTGGATCTGGCGTTACCGTGGCTCTGGCGAGACAAAAAACAAAAAAAAAGAGTCAACTCTGGCACCTATGAAAAATGCAGACTGCAGAGCTCCCTGGCAGCTCAGAGGGTTAAGGATCTGGCATTGTCACTGCCATGGCTCAGGTTGCTGCTGTGGCATAGGTTTGATCTCCCGCATGCTTTGGGCACAGCCGGAAAAAAAAAGGTCTAAAAAAATGGAGATTACTAGACCAGAAGACAGATGCATTAAATCAGAATTGTTGATGGTGAGACCTGGGAAAATGAATTTATCACAAGCGCTGCGTGTCATTCTGATGCACTGTAAGGTGTAAGAACCACTGTCTTACATCTGTCATTAGGTAAACCTGGCTCCTGACTTCTCCAAACCTGACTGGGGTGCCAGCCGAGGGATGTGGAGCAGCTGCCAAATTCAGCCTGGCTTCCTGCCCCAGGAGCCCAGCAGCAGATTTCAGCCCTCCTGATCGCCTTACATTGGAAGGTGATTACATTGTACTAGCTTGGTGCTTTCTCCAGAGCATACATTTTTCAAATTATTAGTTATTATTATTTAGCTTTTTAGGGCTGCACCTACAGCATTTGGAAATTCCCAGGCAACAGGTCAAATCAAAGCTTCTGCGGCCGGCCTACACCACAGCCACAGCAACGTGGGATCTGAGCCACATCTGCAACCTACACCACAGCTCACGGCAATGCCAGATCCTTAACACACTGAGCAAGGTCAGGGATCAAACTCGCGTCCTCAGGAATACTAGCCAATTTGTTACCGCTGAGCCATGACAGGAACGCCCTCCTCAAATTATTTTTAATGTAGCACTGGAACACATCCTCCTGCTTAATAGACATGAAACAAAGACGCGTAAAATCCCCTTTAACCTCCACTCTCAATCCCACTCCCTCCCTCAGAGGTTATAATTGTTCTTTTTCTTTTCTTTTTATGGCCACACCTGCGGCATAGAGAAGTGCCCAGGCTAGGGGTCAAATCAGAACTGCAGTTGCCAGCCTACACCACAGCTACAGCCACACCAGACCAGAGGTGCATCTGTGACCTATGCCGAAGCTTGCAGCAATGCCAGATCCTTAACCCACTGAGCAAGGCCAGAACCCGCACTGAACCCGCATCCTCATGGAGACAGTATAAAGTCCTTAACCCACAGTGGGAACTCCCTATATAAGTGCCTCTCTATATGTGTGTGTGTGTCTGAACCCAGAGAAAAGAAGTGTTGATGGACATATATGGGGTTTGCCGATTTTTACTATTACAAATCTCACTGTAATAAAAAAGGTCCAGATGTTGGTCAAAGAGAACACACGTCCAGCTATAAAATGAATAAATTCTGAGGCTCTAATGTGTAACATTGTGATTATAGTTCATAATACTGTAGTATATACTTAACAGTTGCTAAGAGGGTAGATCTTAAATGTTCGCACCACAAGAAAGAAAGGCTAATTACTTGATGCGATGAAGGTGTAAGCTAACACTACAGTGGTAAGCATTTTGCAATACACAAGGGTATCAGATCCACTTGTACACCTGAAACTTACACAAGGCTAAATGTCCATTCTATCTCAATGAAGCTGGGAAAAAAGATTCTGCATATTTTTATTTGGGTTGAGAATAAAGCATATGGTCAGCAAGAAAGTTTTACTAGCTGCCCAAAATATTCTTACACTGCTCTGTATTCATTAGTGATTTCGTAAAAAGTCAGGATTCAAATTCAGAGAAACTAAAGCAAAATAAAATAAAATAAAAAGCATGTTCCCATATGCCTTCTTGGAAAGAGTTCTCTGAGAGGCCATTCATCAAAGGGAAATTTATAAGTCACGAGATATGACCCAATTCACACTCACCAGCACTGCAGGGGCCTCTCTTTTGCTTCGTGCATTGTAACAGCTCATTATATATGACACGAGTTCTTCTAATGGTCAAGAACGTGTGGAAAGAAGACAGCATTTTTCACGGATGTTCGGAACCACCCCCACACCCCCCCGCCTTGCTCTTCCCCGCAGGTTTCCCTTCCTGCAGCCCGTTGCCAGCCAGGGCCTCGGGACGGATGCTGGGAAGAATGAGTTCTCCTGCCGGAGGACCAGCGTAGAGTGCATCAGCCTAAGCGAGGCGCTGCTTTCCGCCTGGTTCTAGGCTCCACAGAGGAACCTCTACTTCAAGGCGTTGTTAAGACGAGGTGCCCATGGGGGAACATCAGTGAAGCTCATAACCCCATGACTAATAAAATGTCTGAGGCCAAAATCGAAGCCACTGAACCCCTGGACCAGGTGGCGTCCACAGGGCAGGCTGGGACCACCACCAGCCAGGCTCCAGGAGGAGCGAGCTGCCATGGGGAGGAGAGGACAGCTTGCAGAGGTCTAAGGGGCGGAGTTCCTGTTGTGGCTCGGCAGGTTAAGAATCCAGCTAGTAGCCATGAGGTTGTGGGTTTGATCCATGGCCTCGCTCATTGGGTTAAGGATCCGGCGTTACCTCACGCTGCAGCGTAGTTCACAGAGGCAGCTGAGATCTGGTATTCCTGTGGCTTAGGCCAGCAGTTGCTGCTCTGATTGGACCCCTAGCCTGGGAATTCTGTGTGCCACGGGTGCAGCCATTAAAAAATAAAAATAAAACAAAGAGGTCAGAGTTCCTGCTGTGGCTCAGTGTTTAATGAACCCTACTAGTATCCATGAGGATGCGAGTTCGATTCCTGGCCTCACTCAGTGGGTTAAGGATCTGGTATTGCTGTGAGCTGTGGTGTAGACTTGGCTTGGGTCTCGAGTTGCTGTGGCTGTGGTGTAGGCCAGCTGCTAGAGCTCCGATTCGACCCCTAGCCTGGGAACCTCCGTATGCCGTGGGTACAGCCCTAAAAAGACAAAAGACAGGAAAAAAAAATAAAATAGAGAAGTCTAGAGGGAAAGGTTTTCATCCCCAGACCTGAAAATCAGGACACTAGGTACAAATTCCCACCCTGACAATAACTACCCAAGTCACCCCGAGGAAGCCCTACCCAACTCAGGGAGCTCTGTATCCTCACCTCTAAAGCAGGTGGGAGAAGGAGGACTAGACAAATCCCAAAGGTCTCTACAAGCTCTGATCGTCCACGAGCCCGAGCCTGTGGTCCTGCGACAGTCGTGCTGACCATCTACACACCCGGAGGCCATCGGTGGCCTGGCACACCTGGGTGACTTCATCTCGCCACATACCTGGACGATACCAGTGGCCTGCGCACACCTGGATGACATGAGTGGTCTGTACACACCTGGATGACATTATCTGTCCACACACCCGGATAACACCACTTGTCCGGGGTTCCTCCTTAATAAGAGACGGTTCACCTTCTATCTGATGCACCCGGACATCGTTCTAAAGCTTCACGTTAGTTTTCTCTCCACACGTCCGGCTGCCTTTCATATCTAGGAAATAACCTCAGGACCTTGGATTCCAACTTCCCTGGGATAAGACTCCCTGAAGGAAATTGGGTAGTCTCTGTGCACCCCTCACAACAGTTCAGCTCCAGGATTTAAGCACCTTGGGGAAAGTCGTCCTGTGTAATTGCAGTAGGCTTCAGAATTTAGTTAGCTGCATTTTCTTGGAGTCCCATGATCCACCACATCCAATGAAAACGTCTCCATATTCCTGCTCACTCTGCAGGCATTTTCCAGCTGCGTGATGGCTCTGCTGATAACCCTGATGCTTCTGCATGCAAGATTTTTTTTTAATTGTAATAGTCTGTCTACTGTTCCCCCAGCTACTTTTCTTTCATATCATAAATTTCAAAAACACAATTATGGGATGTGCTGGGCTTTTCCCCCTTAACTCAAACCCATAAAGTTAAACATGGCTAGAGAGTTCCCTGAGATGTTTCTTATGCAAGTTTCCTCATTACCAAAAAACATGGGACACAAGGTAATAAGTTGTTTTCCTAGAAACACTCCTATATAAATCAAATGTTCAAGCGGCTGAAAATCCTGGGAAAATATTAGGACTTGAGACCTTCTTGTCATTTCTTTGTTTTACTTTTTTCAATTCTATTTACTGGTTTATTTACCTAGGTTAAGTATTTTAGGGTCTTGCTACTCGAAGTATGGTCTGTGGACCAGCAGCAGCAGCATCACTTGGGATTTGTTAGACTCTTGGATCCCACCCCATACCTCTTGAATAGAATTGCATTTTAGGGGTTCCATGGTGGCCTATCTGTTAAGGATCCAGCATTGTCACTGCTGTGGCGCGGGTCCAGTCCCTGACCCGGGAATTTCTGTACGTCTCCGGTGCAGCCAAAAAAAAATTTTTAAAAGAATTGCATTTCTGGAGTTCTCATTATGGCTCAGTGAAAACGAATCTGACTAGCATCCATGAGGACACAGGTTCAATCCCTGGCCTCGATCAGTGGGTTAAGGATCTGGCGTTGCTGTGAACTGTGATGTAGGTTGCAGACGTGGCTTGGATCTGGTGTTGCTGTGGCTGTGGTGTAGGCCAGCTGCTACAGCTCCAATGTGACCCCTGGCCTGGGAACCTCCATATGCCATGGGTGCAGCCCTAAAAAGACAAAAAAATAAAAAATAAAAAGAATTGCATTTCAACAAGATCCTGAGTAATCAGTGTGCAGTTCCAGTTTGAGAAACACTGTGCTAGAAGCTTCTCCATCTTGCCTTCTGTTGGGTGCTCAGAATCCCTGTCCTCATTCTGCATCTGAGCACGCATACCAGTACCATTTAGGAAAACCCCTCTGAGTAGCCCAGACCAAGAATCAGGCCTTGGAAAGGCCTAAACTCTTTAGCTTCCCCTAACCTCGTCCTAGTCTTTTGAATGGAAATTTCTCATCCCCACACCTCGGACCCCAGACAGCATTTTGTGTCCTATTGCTGAGCACACCACATCCCTGGATCACCAGCTCTACTTCACCATGCTCAGCTACCACAGAATCCATCCAGGGCACCCAGGAGCTTCCCAAGGAGCCCAGGGAAAAAGACAAATGCGGCATTCAGGGCAAAGGGGGTTTTTACAGGTGAGGAGACTGAGACCAGGCCAAGGTCACCCAGCCACTCCGCAGCACAGCAAGGCCATGGTCCAGGTCTCCAGGACTCAGGCGCAGTGCTTTTTCCTCTGGGTGGAGGGTGTGCTTGTGATACTGATGACCACCGAGAGAGGGACCAGACTCCATCGGGCTTCCCAGAACTTTCTGGCTTCTTGTTTTGTTTTTTGTTGGGTTGTTTGTCTGCTTTCTGGTTTTTGTTTTGTTTTGTTTTGTTTTGCAGTGGAAGTTCCCAGACTAGGGGTTAAATTGGAGTTCCAGCTGCCGGCCTACACCACAGCCACAGCAACACCAGATCCGAGCCGCATCTGTGACCTTCACCACTGCTCACAGCAACACCAGATCCTTAAACCCACTGAGGGAGGCCAGGGATCGAACTCGAATTCTTATGGACGCTAGTCGGGTTCTTAACCCACTGAGCCACAACAGGGACTCCTTCCCAGAACTTTCAGATCTATCTCTTCTATTCATTCAAAATAGAAAGCCACACTGTGTAGACACAGTAATAAAAATGGAGAAAAGAGCTGCGGTCAGAGGCCAGGTTTGCCAAGGCTGAGCCCTGCCTGGTAAATATGGGGCTCCTTAACCATGTTTATGTTTTAAAATCCGGTTTGTTTTATAAAACCTAGGCAAAAATGGACCACTTCTCCTCATTTCGAGCCCATGCTGACCTCTCCCTCTTCCCAACTCCTCCAGCGCCAGCCTCTCCTCCACTCCTGGGTCCAGCTCTCACTTGGAGGCAATGCGTTTCTCCTCTGCCAGGTTCCACTTGCTGTGCTAACTGCCCCCAGGAGACCAGCCGGGGATGGCGATTTAGCCTTCTGTTCTTTGCGGCATTTGGTAGCTTCTAGTTAAATTACATCCAGATGAGGGAGACTTGAAGGCTGCCAAAACCAGTTGAAGCAGCATGAGCAGGGGCAGAGCTGGAACCCCCGAGGCTAGTTCCCACCAGTGGGCATATGATGCCAGGAAAAAGTCTTCCCTGAAGATGGAGTGAGACAGCCTCATATCTGCTTTCTGAATTCGACCTTTGCCTTTTCCCTCTGATTCCTTGAAGGCAGAGCCTTGATTTTATAGGAGGAAGAAATGATTTGGTCCATGTTCATTCGCCTTCCTCTTTTTCACTCAAAACAGCCTTTGAGCTAAAACAGATCCACGGGGCAGGGAGTCCAACTGGGAGCAGAGATTGGGTGGGCCTTGCTTTCCAGGAGACATTTAAAGAGCCGGACAGGAGTTCCCTTCATGGCTCAGCAGTTAACGAACCCGACTAGGATCCATGAAGATGCAGGTCTGATCCCTGGCCTGGCTCAGTGGGTCAAGGATCCAGAGTTGCCATGAGCTGTGGTGTAGTCGCAGGTATGGCTTGGATCCTGCATTGCTGTGGCTGTGGTATAGGCTGGCAGCTACAGCTCCAATTCGCCCCTAGCCTGGGAACTTTATATGCCATGGGTGTGGTCCTAAAAAAACAAAAGACAAAAAAAAAGGGGGGGGAGCAGAACAGTCCCTGAGAACAGCAGAGGACCTGTGGCTGGCAGGTCAAGCTTCAAGGTATTCAGCCCAGCGGCCTCCTTGCCGCACCCCCAGGAGTCCTGAGCCGTGGTCTAGCAGCATTAAAGCATCACATCCACTGAATTAATTCCAGGAGCATAACCTGCACTTTCAGCTGCGGGAGACTTTGCCCTGTCCTGCATAGTTATTTCTTGTACCCACAGCCAGGTCTGGTGCCCATAGCAGCCTCCCTGTGCTCGGACACTCAGAAGTACTAACCCCAAACATCCCAGCGTAGGCAGAGTTCGGGGCCAGAACCCCAAGGCAGGAATAGGGGAAATGGGAGGGTAGGAAAATACTCTCACTGCCGCCCCTCAAAAACAGCTGCTCCTTGCACCCTAGGGGTCATAGTAGCAATATTTACAGCAGCCAAGACATAGGAACAACCTAAATGCCCACTGACAGATGAATGCATGAAGAAGATGTGGTACATATACACAATGGAATATTACTCAGCCACAAAAAAGAATGAAATAATACTATTTGCAGCAGCACAGATGGACCTAGAGATTATCGTACTAAGTGAAGTTAGCCAGAAAGAGAAAGACAAATACCACATGTTATCACTTACATGCAGAATCTTAAAAAAAAAAAAAATGATACAAGTGAACTTATGTACAGAACAGAAATAGACCCACAGATATAGAACACAAACATGGTTACCAAAGGGGTAGTGGGGGAGGGATAAGTTAGGAGCTTGGGGTTAACATACACATACTACTATATATAAAATAGACAAACTAACAAGGACCTACCCTATAGCACAGGGAACTGTACTCAGTATTCTGTTTCTGTTTTTGTTTGTTTGGGGCCACGCCCACAGCATGTGGAAGTTCCCAGACCACGGATCGAAATCACACCACAGCTGAGACCTGAGCCACAGTAGCCACAATGCCAGATCCTTAACCCACGGAGGCACCAGGGAACTCCCCAACATTTTGTAATAACCCATAAGGGGAAAGAATCTGAAAAAGGCTATATATATATATATACATATATTTGTGTGTCCATAATTTATGTCTGTATATAACAGCTGTGTATGTAGAACTGAATCCCTTTGCTGTGCACCTGAAACTAAAACAACATTTTGCATCAGCTATACTTCAATTAAAAAATAAAAAAATAGGAGTTCCCGTCGTGGCGCAGTGGTTAACAAATCTGACTAGGAACCATGAGGTTGCGGGTTCGATCTCTGGCCTTGCTCAGTGGGTTAAGGATCCGATGTTGCCGTGAGCTGTGGTGTGGGTCGCAGACATGGCTCGGGTCCCGTGTTGCTGTGGCTCTGGCGTAGGCCGGTGGCTACAGCTCCGATTAGACCCCAAGCCTGGGAACCTCCATATGCTGCAGGAGCGGCCCTAGAAAAGGCAAAAAGACAAAAAAAATAAAAAATAATAAAAATAAATAAAAAAATAAAAGTGATGTATCTCAGATACTGTGGATGCATATGAAGAAACATGCTCTTGAAAACTGTTGGGTGACTCAGGAAACAAACTTTAATGATGTTGATGAGGTATATATATTAATTTTGAATAGATTATACCATGAAAAGGAAATAAAGCAGTATTTCTAGATTCACTGAAAAAGAAAAAAAAAAAAAAAAGCTGCCCTGAAAATTAAAGTCTCATGGAAGACACGGGGCAGGTCTGGAAGAAGGGCAGCTGAGGAGGCACATTTCACTTGGGAACAAGCTTGTAATCAAAATACAAGTTTGGGAGTTTACATTGTGCTCAGCAGGTTAAGAACTCAATAGCATCCACAAGGATGTGGGTTCGATCCCTGGCCTCCCTCAGTGGGTAAAGGATCCTGCATTGCTGCAAGCTGTGGTGTAGGTCACAGATGTGGCTCAGATCTGGTGTTGCCATGGCTGTAGTACAGACCAGCAGCTGCAGCTCCAATTCAACCCCTAGCCTGGGAACTTCCATATGCTCCAGGTAGAGCTGTAAAAAGAAAACAAAACACAGAGTTCCCACTGTGGCTCAGCGGTAAGGAACCTGACTAGTATCCATGAAGACATGGGTTTGAGCCCTGGCCTTGCTCAATGGGTTAAGGATCCAGCATTGCTGTGAGCTGTGGTATAGGCTGGCAGCTGCAACTCCCATTCACCCCCTAGCCTGGGAACTTCCATATGATGCAGGTGTGGCCTTAAAAAGACAAAGAAAAAAAAATACAAGTTCGAGGAGGCACTGGGGGCATTGGATGGGCCCCCAGAGGTGGTCATCTAAAATACTTCACGGAGCGGCCAGGGGAGAGCTCGAGAAACCACCTCCTAGGGAGGTCTGTAGTAGGAGCTGCGTGCAGGGGTTCAGGACATGGGCTCAAACGTTCTGACCCTGCTTGGCTGTGTGACGCTGGGTGAGTCCTCTCCCTCTCTGAGCCTGCTTCCTGTCTGTAAAATATGACAGTCCTCATTGGTGCTCCCTGAGTTTGAATGAGATGCCCCAGGTAATGAATTCAGGGCACAGCCCTGCACGTGCTCAGCACCCAGTAGTTGTTAGTAACTATATCTGCCCTTTACTCCTTTTCCTGGTGCTGCCAACACTTGTTGCCTTGTTTCCACCTCGCAGTAGCCTTGAAAAGGATGTACAGTCATTACACCCATTTTACAGTCTTGGAGGCTGAGGCTCAGAGAGAGTATATGGTTTCCTGAAGGTCCTTTAGCTGTGGGAGCAGAACCTGGCTACATCCCTGGGGCCATCAGCTGCCTCGCCCTACCCCTCCGTGTGAGACATCAGGGCGGGGGGCTCCTGAGAACATCAAGTCGCTTCTGGGCTCACAAAGCACTTATAGAATCCCTCATTTAATTCCTTCCTAAGATAAGAGAGTAATAGCGCACATGCTGTCCAGTTTGGGCTTAAGAGTGTGAATTATGGAGCCCAACCGCTGGGTTCAAATAGAGGCTCCACCACAGACTAGACAGGTAACTGTGGGCCATCACTTCACCTCAAGGTGGCCTCACTTTTCTTGCCTCTAAAATGGACAGAGTGAATTTTGTCCCTACCTCAGAATGACTAAAGTGCTTACAATAGCACCTGACACAGAGTAAGCGCTCAGTAAATATTAGCTGTGACAATCCACATTTTGCTGATGAAGAGTGTAAGAGGGGCAAAAAATTCAAAGCTGGATTTCTAGAATTCTCCCCATCTTTCCAGAGGAGTCCAGCCCACCTGCTGGAGGCCAGGACCATTCAGCTGCAGCAACTCAGCGCCCTGTCAGCCACTGACCCAAACATCAGCCACATTTGTCTCATTCAACCCACGCATAATTCCTCGGATTATCACGAGACTCTTTTTAAAATATTAAATAGAGGTATTTTTTATTTCCTGGAGCTTTGTGGCTTTTTTAACCACACAATCAAGCGTTAAAGCCTCAAGGGTTTAATTCTGAGCAATGTAATTATGACAAAGATTAAATCAGTCTTTAAAGGCTAGTTTTGACATGTGCCTTGAGCAACCAAAGTCAGAAGGATACAAGGAGGTTGGGGGAGAGGGGACGAAAGCACACTCTGATTCTAAACCAGGACGGGGAACGCTTTCAAGCTCGGGTGAAAACACTGTCTGGAAACGTAACAGGCTTTTCTTTTCTGTGGTTAAATAAAAATCTAATTAAGTCATAGGATTTGCCCTGGGGAGGTCCAATGATGCCAGGATGTGATTTAATAAAGAGGAAAATGTGTACACACAGATTCAAGCCATCAAGACATGGTGTTGCTGGGATTAACATAAAACTGCTCTCGAGCAATTCTGCAAATGTTAGGACTACGGCCAACCTAGGTGAAAGGACCCAAGTCCTCCAAAACAATTTTAAAATATCAGTAGTACAAACACTCGATTTCAAATGAGGTCCAATGTGAGGTTTTTGCTGCCCACTCGCAGATAAGGGTTGGAACACAAACACGGAAGGGCATTTTTAGTTGCCAAGGGCTCCAGGTCCTGGGTGGAGAACCTTCTCCCCAGGCTAGTAGCAAATTTCGGGGAAAAAGTGGGAGGGGGCTTGTCAGGTGGCAAGCACAGCCTGAACTCACTTGTGAGGGTAGTTATTGAGAAAATGAACACCTATCCGACAGCATTAATAGTAATTATAAAGGTGGTGATTAGTGGAAATATAGGGTGTGAGTTTAAGGGGATGTTTTTCCTATGAATTATCTCATGAATTTCCTTAACACTCAGTCTGATCTGGAGCCAGTCCGGAGGAAAACTAGTGTAGATATGACAAGTGGGAAAAGTAGTGCACATATAATAAGAAGGCGGCACATCTAGGAGGAAAAGTTGATGGCCCTGAGGTCATTTAGGTTAAAGAAACAAAGCAACAATGAATAAGCCTTAGGGGCAGGGACAGGGAGAGACCAAGGGGTTCAGGAAAATATGTTAGTAAGTGTATTTTGAATATGAAGCTTGCTACCAATACTCTTGTCATTAACATATATTTATTCGTAAGAATATAGCAAGCAGAATTCTTTATGTTCAAGAAGAGTCTTTATGCATGTATTTTTCTTGAACACATTTTTGAATGAGTTAATTTTTTGTTCAATGCATAGATCATCTTAAGGCTATAGCCTTATGAATATGTTCTTATAAATACATTCATGATTCCTCATTTTTCCATCTTTTCCTCTGAGACCTTTCTCCCCCCCAACCCTCACCCCCCCACCCCTACTTTCTGCCTTCATCATTAGTCTCTGTTTTCCAGGCTCTGGTTTTAGCAACAGAGAGCAAAGGCAAAACCAAGTTGAATATTCCTTAAAATACTTCTGTAAAAACAGAAAGAAAATCAGTGAATTAATTCTACCCAGTTTTGGAGTTCTGTGATGCGGCAGGTTAAGGATCTGGCATTGTCACTGCTGTGGCTCAGGTTGCTGCTGTGGCTTGGGTTAGATCCCTGGCCTGGGAACTTCCACATGCCATGGGGGCAGCTTAAAAAAAAAAAAAAAAACTACCCAGTTTTATTTTTTGATTGCAATTTTTCAGTCAATGTGGTGGATTGACAGTGACCATTCAGCAAATTGATCATCTGTGAATTAACCTGGTGGCAGGTCATGTGGAAAAGATAGAAAGATGAGAGGAGTTTCATCATCACCAGCCCATGGTGAATTCACTTGTGTAAGTTGGTATCAAGGTCATTAGAAATAAGTTAGTATGCCGACTGGTTTAAAAGCTACACATAAATAGACAACATTGCCGTAATAATAATGACCCGTCCCATTGACACTGGGTGATGGAGTCAGAGGTGGTCAGCTGACCCGAGCAAGGCCAGTCAGAAGTCTTCCCTAAGACTTTTCACACTGAAGTTGAGAAAAGCAATGAGTCCTCCTAAGACAGAGCCTTTAAGAAGTAACACAGGTGTAGAGGAAGAAAAAATTTTCCTCCACCCTGTTAGGGTCCTGGTTGGATCTAAAAATAAACTGAAAACTGACCAGGACAGATTGGTGAGAAGAATGCAAATTTCATCGAATTTTTACATGTACACGGGAGCTTCCCAGGAGAATGAAGACCCAAAGAAGTGACCAGGGCAGGGAGATTTTATACCTTTTAGAAGAAGCAACAATACATGTGTGAAGAACTGACAAGATGAGAGGCTTGGGCCGGGGGTGGTAAACGGTGAAGAAGTAGCTAGGAAGATAAGGGTTGGTTTAACAAGGTTTGTTTGTATGGGTTTCTCAGCCCCAAATTCCTATCTCTGATGATGAGGCTGTCTTCCTTCCTCCTGGGGCAGGAGGGTACCTTCCACACGGGAGATTTATTTATTTTAGGGAAGGAGAATGAGGGTGGTAGGGGTCAGAGTGACCTTCCTGCTTCCGTCATTTGGGTTTTTTGGGTTTTTTTTTTAATTCTAACAGTTTAAAATATTCAATATTCCAAGGAGCCATATTTTGAAGTAGTATGTCCTAAACTCCATCACTGTGAATCCTGGACAGGCTTATTTCCCACCAAGTGAAGGAAGCCCCTAAGTGAATGGAGCTGAGTGGCTGAGAGTAGCAAAGAACATGGAGCAAGTCAGTCTTGACGGTGTCCCTGCACCTGGATCCCACTCTTCCTGAAGCCCAGTTGCACGCTGGCCCTGACCACAGGAGGAGGTCGCTAGCTAGTTCCAACCTGAGGGAATGGGTCAGGACATGCTTGGAATGAGACATGGAAGATGAGAGAGACTGAGTAAGAAAGAAACACAAAGACCTGGAAGATCAGAGCCACCCAGCCCAGAAGTGCCAGTGGTGCAAGTGACTGAGCAGAGTTTGGGTGAGAAGGATCAGATATACAGAAAAGGCAGGCTGGGGAGGTGGGGCCAGATCTGGAAGGAACCCGTCAGCCAGGCTAAGCAGTTGGAACTTTATTCTCTAAGACCTGGGACTCACTGATGCGTAGGTCAGTATTGGAATGAAGCTCATTCTGGTCTGAGTATGGAGGGAAGGTGGCTGTTGGGACAGGTGGGAGGCTGCTGCAGAGGTTCAGGTGAGAGGAGAGGGGAGCCCACATGAGGCAGGAGTGCTGCTCAGTCCTACACCCTGTCTCTTTTCCCTCTCCTCCTCTAAGTCCTTCTCGCCTCAAGATCCGGCTGGACCACTGAGTTTTTCCTGAGTTTCTCCACTGAGCTCCTGCTTCTGCTTAGTCATGATGCCTTTCTATCATCCTGTGTAATGGGTCTCTTCCTGATAAACACTTATAGCACAATAGTGTCCTTGTATGTACTTAATGCATGTTGTGTACATGAGATGTACTCAATTGCGTTGAGAGAATAGATTACGGCCAAGGGGAGGGGAAGCGCCAGGAGGCAGGGGCTCTGGCTCATGTGATGGAAAGAGAATCGTGTGTAGCAAAGATGATTGCTCCACTTTGGGACGTGCTGTGTGTGAGCTGCTGTCAAAGTGAAGATGCCACATGGACTTGTGAATAGGTTTGCCAGGTGCTTTCCTGCACAGATGGAAGATAAAGCCCTGGGCATGGACCATCTGCCAGCCGTGTTGTTAAAGGGGCTTCTGTACCCTGGGGGCAATTGGAGCATCTGCACTTTAGGGACCAATTCTGGGGGAAAAAAAGGAAATGCAGAAGCATTTTGCTGTCCAGTAAAGCATGAGAGCCGTCACCACGTTTTTCCAGAGAAACAAGCTCTGCATGTCTCACTGCTGCTCTTTCAGGGAGGAAAGACCAGCGGAAAATCAGAGGCCCCTGCTCCCAGGGAGCCACCTCCCCTTCCAGGTCAGAGTGGCCCCTCTGGGCTCTGTTTTCTCCTCCACATGAAGGACTCTCTGGAAATAGAATGACCTTCACACCGCCAGCATGGAAACTCTTCGTAAAGCCTCAGATGGGAGGAAACAGGGAGGTGACAAGAGTGCCAGCAGGAGGTCAGGAGACCTGTGCCTTCTGCCATCCCTGGAGCGAGAAGGAAGCTCTGAGCAGCGGGGCCAGTGTTCGGAGGGGAGCTGGGGGCTCTGACCTGGCTTACAAATCAGGTGCACTGAATCAGTGAGCAGAAGAGAGACTCTTGCTGGTGACAGCCACGCCCATGCCCAGGGCATTCCTGCTCACTCCAGAGCCTCCCCAGGATTGAGCTGGCTGTGGTGGAAACAGCCACCCAGGCCAGTCTGTTCCCAGGTCACTTCTGGCCCTGTAGCAGGAGAAGCTCAGAAAGGACAGGAGCCTGGGCAAGGGCTTCCAAAATCTTCCCAACCCCCTCAGCCCTCTGCTTTCCAATGCTCCCCAAAGCTAGGAGACCCTCCAAGGTCTTATAGAAAGATTTCCTGCCCTAAAGAAACCAGGAAGCTGATGCCACATCGACTTCTGACCTGCTGTGTGACTACGGGAAATTACTGCCCTTCTCTGGGACTTCCTTTCCTCACAAGACACACAAAAGGCTATGAGCGCAGTGAGAGGCACCTGGCAAGTGCTCCATGAATATTAGCTTTTGCGATGATTGTAACGATAACATTTCAATGAATGACATCTCCAAGGCCACTTTCTGCCTTATAGGTAAACAACGAAACATCTGTTTTGTAAGAAGTTGAGGTTATAATCATACATACTGCTTACTGAGCACCTGTGTGATGGGCACTGGAGTCCCATGATTTCACCTGCTTCTCATAAATACCTTGCAAAGTAGGTAACATTAGCCACTCTTTGGAAGAGGACAAAATTGAGCACCAGAGAGGTGAAGAAATTTGCCCAAGGTTACACAGTTAGTAAAAAGCAGAGCTTGGGCTGGAAAATAGAGCTTTTTACTGCATCACTGAAACCACCTCAGTAAAAAGAAAGAAGACCTTTTGAAACTGTATAGCAGTGGCACAAAAGCAGACACATAGACTAACGGAACAGAAAGGAAGCCTAGAAATAAATCCAAGCATCAGCAGCTGACTGATCTTCAACAAGAGTGCCAAGAAAACACACCGGGGAAAAGACATCTCTTTAATAAATGGCACTGGGAAAACTGAATCTCCACATGCAAAGGAATGAATTAGGACCCGTATCTCACACCACATACAAAAATGAACTCAAAATCAATTAAAGCCTTAAATGTAGGTCCTGAAATTACAAAATTACTAGAAGAAAACATAGGGGGAAAATCTTCTTGATGTTGATCTGGGCACTGACTTTCTTTTTTTTTTTTTTTGGATATGACACCAAAAGAAGAAGCAAAAATAGACAAATGGGATTTCATTAAGCCAAAAAGTTTCTGCACAACAAAGGAACTGTTCAATAGCATGAAAAGGCAACCTATGGAATGAGAGATGATATTTACAAATGCTACATCTAATAAAGGATTAATATCTAAACTATATAAGGAACCCATATAATTCCATTGTAAAAAAAAAAGTAAGAAATAAATTAAAAGTGGGCAAAAGATCTGAATAGGCATTTCTCAAAAGTCATACGAATGGCCTACAGGTATATGAAAACTGCTCAGTATAATTATTATAATTATCAAGGAGCTGTACATCAAAATCAAGGTGGGATATCATACCATACCTGTTAAGAATGTCTGTTATCAAGAAAGGCAAAAGTATTGGGAAGGATGTGGAGAAGAGGGAATCCTTGTGCATTGTTGGCAGGAATGAAATTGGCACAACTGCCTTATGATCTAGCAATTCCACTTGTGGGTAAATATCCTAAGGAAATGACATCAGAATCTCAAAGACGTTATCTGCACGTCTATGTTAATTGCAACATTTTCCCCACAGCCAAGATATGGTAACAATATAAATGTTAATCGACAGACGAACGGATGAGGAAAATTGTGTGTGTGTGACAAAAAGAGAATAGAATATTATATATTATATAGAATAATATTTAGCCTAAAAGAAAAAAGGAAATTCTACCGTTTGTGACAACAGGGATAAAACAGAAGACATTATGCTAATCGAAATAAACCAGCTGCCAAAATACAAGTACTGCATGCGTTCACTTATATGTGGAATATAAAATAGTCAAACTCATAGAAGCTGAGCGTAGAAGGGTGCCTGGCAAGGACTGGGGGATGGATAGAGAAACGGGGAGATATGGGTGAAAGGGTGGGTACTCATTTTCAGTTATAAGCTGAATAAGTTCTGGATAGAGAATGTACAGCCATGTGACTAAACAAAATTGTAGTCCCCTAAAATTGGCTAGAGGTAAATCCTAAGTGTTCTCACTGCCCTCCCCAAAAGGTAAATATGTAAGGTGATGGATATGTCAGCTGGCTTTGTTGGGGTCATTATTTCGCAACATATACATATATCGAAGCATCAATTTGTACACCTCAAGAGTGTAAAATTTTAATTTGTCAATTACACTTCAAAAATACTGAGAAAAAAAAAAGACAAAGTGAGAGAAAAGCCCTGCGCCCTATACCTAAGGTGACACATAACTTAATAGTTTTGAAGGTTGCTAAAGAGAGCAAATCTTCAAAGTTCTCATCATAAGAAAAATAGTTTGTCAAGTGCTGGAGGGGCTGTGGAGAAAAGGGAACCCTCCTGCACTGTTGGTGGGAATGTAAACTGGTACAGCCACTATGGAGAACAGTTTGGAGATACCTTAGAAATCTATACATAGAACTTCCACATGACCCCGCAATCCCACTCTTGGGCATCTATCCGGACAAAACTCTACTTAAAAGAGACACGTGCACCCGCATGTTCATTGCAGCACTATTCACAATAGCCAAGACATGGAAACAACCCAAATGTCCATCGACAGATGATTGGATTCGAAAGATGTGGTATATATACACAATGGAATACTACTCAGCCATAAAAAAGAATGGCATAATGCCATTTGCAGCAACATGGATGGAGCTAGAGAACCTCATACTGAGTGGAATGAGCCAGAAAGACAAAGACAAATACCATATGATATCACTTAGAACTGGAATCTAATATCCAGCACAAATGAACATCTCCTCAGAAAAGAAAATCATGGACTTGGAGAAGAGACTTGTGGCTGCCTGATGGGAGGGGGAGGGAGTGGGAGGGATCAGGAGTTTGGGCTTATCAGACACAACTTAGAATAGATTTACAAGGAGATCCTGCTGAATAGCATTGAGAACTTTGTCTAGATACTCATGTTGCAACAGAAGAAAGGCTGGGGGAAAATGTAATTGTAATGTATACATGTAAGGATAACCTGACCCCCTTGCTGTACAGTGGGAAAAAAATAATAATAAGTAATTAAAAAAATAACTTAATAGTCTGAATCCAAACACATCAATGGATGACCAACTCTCCTGGTTTGTCTGGGTGAAAAGTTTCTCAGGACATGGGACATCTGGTCACTCCACTTTTGAAAATAAAAGGGAACATGACTATTTATTCAATTTGCCATACTTCCTGGTTCTCTTGATTATTTCTTCTTTGACCAATGCATTGTGTAAAAATGTGTGGCTTCATTTCCCAAAATTTAGAGATTTTTCTATATATCCTTTTTTTTAAAATTTCAAATGTAATTTCATTTTGGTTAGGGAGTATTCTTTTTTATTTTTTATTTATTTTTTGTTTCATTTTGTATTTTAGGGCCCCACCCAGGGCATATGGAGGTTCCCAGGCTAGGGATCTCATCAGAGCTGTAGCCACCAGCCTACGCCACAGCCACAGCAATGCAGGATCCAAGCCGCATCTGCAAACTACACCACAGCTCACGGCAATGCTGGATCCTTAACCTACTGTGTGAGGCCAGGGATGGAACATGAACCCTCAGGGTTCCAAGTCAGATTTGCTTCTGCTCCTAGGGAACAGAAACTCCTAGGGAGTATCCTTTATATGATTTTAACCTTTTTAAATTTATTGACACATTTCATAGTCCAGCATATGGTCTAACTTGGGGAATGTCCCATTTACAGGAGAAAGGAATGTGTGTTCTGCTTGTTGGGTAGAGATTCTACAAATAGTGAATAGGTCAAGTTGTTTAATAGTTTTGTTCAGATCTTCCATATCCTTTGTCTATTTGTTCTATCCATTACTGAGAAGGGGGTCATAAAATTTCCAACTAGAATAGTAGGTGCGTTTGTTTCTCTCTTTAGTTCTGTCAGGTGTGCTTCTTGTATTTTGAAGCTCTGTTACTGGGTTCATATGCATTTAGGACTGTTACTTCTTCTGAGAACTGGCCTTTGCATCATTATGAAAGGTCCCTCTGTATCTCTGGCAAGATTCTTTCCTGAAGTCTGAGTTAAATAATTCATAACTTCCCTTCCAACTCAGAAAAAGAAAGAGACCAGAAAATGTGTATGTCCCTAGAGCAGACCTGACTCATTTAAAGTCAAAGATAGTCTGTGTTTTTTGGTGGTTTTTTTATTCCCTCTCTTGGAGCCTGACAGATCTCAACATTTAGAGCCTCCATTTATACAAGAAAAAATAATAATCTGTTTGGTTTAAACCTTCCCAGATGTGATTCTAATTAGGCTACAGGGGAAGCAGCCCCCTTAGATCAGATGGGCTAAGCCCTTTTATCTTGGGGAAAAGTGACAATGTATCACCAGTCTTAGATCTAAATCACTGGGCTTTGGGGGGGCAGATGCTAATGCTGCCCTTTGGAAATCTCAAAAACATAGGTGACCTTCTCAGGTAACGATCCCCTTCCTGGTGGCTTGTCTGCCATTTCATCCGCACAGGGATATGTCTGGATGGGGTAGGGCTTCAGGTCATGGGGAATAAAATCAATAATTCGTGGAAGCTCATCATGAAGTCAGAACTTACGGAGGGATCCTGGGAAAATGAGAGGGGTAAAAAAAGAAGAGTCTCAGTCATTATGTGTGGTTTCTAGGTTAGAAGTCGGGAACGGTGTTCTGAAAGCCTGGAATGGGTACTAGTTGGCACTGTACTAGTTCAGTATTATATCCTCCGTGCTTAGCACAGCAATAAGTACCTAGCAGATGCTTAATACATATTTTGGGATGATTCAATAAATAAATGGGAGTTCCCGTCGTGGCGCAGTGGTTAACGAATCCGACTAGGAACCATGAGGTTGCGGGTTCGGTCCCTGCCCTTGCTCAGTGGGTTAACGATCCGGCGTTGCCGTGAGCTGTGGTGTAGGTTGCAGACGCGGCTCGGATCCTGCGTTGCTGTGGCTCTGGCGTAGGCCGGTGGCTGCAGCTCCGATTCGACCCCTAGCCTGGGAACCTCCATATGCCGCGGGAGCGGCCCAAGAAATAGCAAAAAGACAAAAAATAAATAAATAAATAAATAAAAATAAATAAATAAATAAATAAATAAATAAATGAAACTAAAGTTAGAATGTGCTCTCAGAGAAGGTAAAGGAACAAACCAGGCATCAAAAATCCTGCTCCTTTCGGGTCCTATTAATCAGAATTCAGTTGCAAATAACAGTAACCGCTCCAGTTAATTTAAGAAATTAACAGAAATTGGTTTGGGGGGGGTGTTTGTTTGTTTTTGCTTTTTATGTCCACGCCTATGGCATATAGAGTTTCCCAGGCTAGGGATCTAAATGGAGCTGTAGCCACCCGCCTACACAACAGCCACAGCAACGCCAGATCCAAACCCCATCTGCGACCTACACCACAGCTCATGGCAACACCAGATCCGTAACCCACTGAGCAAGGCCAGGGATCGAACCTGCATCCTCATGGATACTAGTCAGATTTGTTTGCACTGAGCCACAATGAGACCTTCCCAGAAACAGTTTTAATTCCAGGAGTCGAGCGCTTACAGAGTCATTGGAAGGGATGAAAGAATAAATTATCTCTAGTCTAAGAGATTCTCAAAAATGCACAGAACTGGTCCTCAAAAGGAAGAGAATTGCTAATTCTGCTAGAATCAGGAAGCTGCAGACACAGGAAGAAATTACTGGTTGGACGTCTACACCACCAGTGGTGGGGAGCCAGAAGCTGCCCTTAGAAAAAGTGGGTTTGATCCCTGACCTCACTCAGTGGGTTAAGGATCTGGCATTACCATGAGCTGTGGTGTAGGTCATAGACGTGGCTCAGATCCTGAGTTTCTGTGGCTGTGTCATAGGCCGGCAGCTGCAGCTCCTATTTAACCCCTAGCCCAGGAATTTCCATATGCCACAGACGCAGCCCTAAAAAAAAAAAAATCCCAGCAAGTGCATCTGATGGTCAATCTGAATCGCTTCTGGAGCTATACCTGCAGGGAGTCTGGGAAATGCAGATCGGAGCTTTTCAGCCTCTGCCATGGAGAATGTTGTCCTAGAAGGAGGTTGGAACAGAAGGCTGGCAGTTCAGATTCTAAACTTTGCAAGAATATCATGCTGGCCAGACAAGACACATCTCAGCCACATCTACCTCTCTTTGCAAGCCTGAGAGTCCTGGCATAAGCAAAGTTTGGAGAGGCTGGGCAGAGCCTGGGAGGGAGAGGCGAGAGGAGAGAGAGAAGCCAGTACCCGAAGCAGGAAAAGCCAAGAGGGAGAGTGAAGGGAAGAGGGACCAGGAAGCTGGGCGTGGTCGGTGATCAGCCGAGAAGAGGAGACTGGTCAGCAGCCCCTGAATTTGACCACAGAGGAAGCTCCTGTGAGACTGGAGGAGGGAACAGCAGAGGGGAGCAGCACGGTGGCCATATGGCAGGATCTCATAACGCTGCAAAAGTACAGCCTGAATCCTTCTGGGGGAAACTCACACACAGGCTCAGAGAGATGAGCGCAGGCACAGGTGCACAGAATCGGGGGTTATTGCACTTGAATGTCCAGCATGAAGGGCAGCACGAAGCGATCTCTCTATATAGTGAATACTTCACAGAAGTTAAAAGGAAGTGTGTGTGTTATCCTGTCTCACACACACACACTAGTGCAGATTTTAAAAACAAAATGTTGGAGGAGAGAAGCAAGAAGGTAAGTGACAGGTAGAAAACAATACCACTTATTTCATTTTTTAACATGTACACGCAGGAGTTCCCCAGTGGCCTATTGGCTAAGGATTCAGCATTGTCACTGCTGTGGTACAGGTTCGATCCCTGGCCCGGGTGCAGCCAGTAAGTAAATAAATAAAATGCACACCCCGAAAGTACTGACCCTGCTTGTGGAAACATCCATATGTGCTCACCACAGGGCAGAAGGGTTCACAGCAAGCTCGCTGGACATTGCAGGGGGCGTGGAAGAGTGAGATGGGAGAAATGGGACCCTGCAAGACAGTGCCATTGCTAATGTTCACTATTTTTTCAAGCATGGAAGAAAATACGATAAGATACTAACTGCTATTAATTTAAGTGGTGACAATGTAATCGTTGATATATTCTTTCTATACTTACTTTTCCATGCAATTTAAATTTTCAAAATAAAGGAGGTGGGTGATTTGGAAGTGGTTTTGCACATTTAATGCAGCACAATGAACATTCGTTTCTTGCCGACACGTCTGGAGCCACTGATTGCCGTCCAGTGAAGCCCAGCGAATCCTGCTTCTCTGAGGTTTAGGCAAATTAATGGGGCTTCAGGAAACTCATGTCCACATACGGAGACGCAATTTAAAATCATCACAGCTTCTGCTCCTGGCAGTGCAACCCCCACCCCCAGCCAGCGCATGGCGGGGGTCAGGTGGGCAGGCTCAGCAGCCACAGGGAAGGCAGGCAGGAGCTCCAGTGCCCCGGGGCCCACTGCCCCCTCCAGAGTGTCAGGGACACCTCGGCTTTCCCCTCGCCTTAAGGCGTCAGAGGGAATCACAAAAGGAGCCCAGGAGAGCAGGAGAACCAAGGCGGGGAACCAGAACGCCCCCAACCCCACCTCCCATCCCAAGCTGGCGCCTCCACTCCTATAAACTCTGCTCACCTGGGCAGTAGCCCCCACATGCCAGGCTCTGAAGCAGGCACGTAATCACGCCAAGATCCGCTCTCTCATCTCCCAACAAGCCTGTGGGTGACAAGGTTCTCTGGTTACAGGCAAGAGAAATTAACCTTGAAGAATGAAAGCAAAACGGAGTCCATTGGGAGGAGACTGGTTAGCTCAAGGAAGTGACAAGTTGGAGAAACAGGATCAGAAGAGAACCAGGGACCTCGGGCAGACCCAGGGGTCTAAGGAGCGGCTCTCTCAGGAGACCTGTCAGGGCTCAGTTGCCGGAAAGAGGAGCACTGGTCATCCTGAGCATGTCCCCACCTGGAGCCACTTAGGCCCAGTTTGGTCACATGATCACTCTGAGATTGCACGGAGTGGGGAGGTAATTCCTCATAAGGAAATCAAGGAGCTGTTACCGAAGGAGGGCAGGGAGAGGTTGAGCAGTCGATCAACAGCCCCTTTGTGGGATTCTTGTAACCATACCCATTCTACAGATGAGGAGACTGAGGCCTGGTGGGGTTAAATCATTTTTCCAGAGCCACACACTTAGGGCAGAACTAAGATTCCAGCTCCATTCTTTGGGCTCCAAAGCCCACGGCATCCCAACCCTATTCCCACGACTCCAGAGACCACGAGCAGGTCAAGGGAACAAGCATCACCCCCAGAGTCAGGGCCCTGCCTGAGCTTCACCACTGCACACGGGTCATCTGAAAGCTACAGCTTCTCAAAATGTCCGTGCAGCCTCACTGAGGGTGGGAATTAAAACCGTGACCAAGTCCAGGACTTCTTGCCGTGATGCAGGGCGCTGCTGGAATAATTGTCTGATTACAGCCGGCTCAGAAACGTAATTTCTCAAACCATCTGGCTGGAGTACGTGCCTGGGAAGGACAAATTAAGATGCCCTTGGAGAGACTAATCAAATAATAAATGGCAGACGCACTCCCAAGAGCACAGGTTCATGGGGAAATTGTCCTGGAAGCTGTTAGGGACTTGGAGCTCAAGACAGCTGAGCCAGCCACCAGCCGCCAGCCGGGACTGGGCACCTGCCCTCTGCCCGCCCCTCTCTGAATGAGGAGGCGCTATGGGCCTGGGGCACGGGGGAGATGGGGAGGAAATTGGGTTCCGAATGGGAAGCTTTAGGCATCAATGAAATGAGCTTGTTTGTTTCTCCCTTGAAGAGCCCTGTCAATCATACCTGGGCTAAAACATTTTAGCTACGATCTTGTCAACATGATAATAACCAATATTTAGGCAGTGCTTTTCTCCTGGACAGGCTGGAAACCAGCAGAGAGGGCTACACTTGGCGAAACATCTTCCATCTGAGAATTGCCTTCTGAACTTGGCGTGGGCAGCTCGGGACTGGCCTGAATGTATTTCAGATGAAGAGGGAGCATGGGATTGAATGCTAAGGGACAACCCCCTCCTGCCTTGCTCCCAGTGAAAAGCGTGTGTGCGTGTGCGTGTGTGTGTGTGTGTGTGTGTTTGTGTGTGTGTGTCCAACAATCCACAGGACAGCCCTGAATATCCAGAAAGAATCATCCAGCCCATCATACATCAGGGTTTCTCCACCTTAGCACTATTGACATGGGGGGGCTGGCTAATTCCTTGTGGGGGGTGGGGATAGGGGCTGGGGGCTGTCCCAGGCATTAGAGGATGTTTGGTTGCATTTCAGGCCTCGACCCATTAGATATAAGGGCCCTCCCCAGCACAGTCCTACCAGCCGCTCAGATAGCCCAGATCAGGGACTGCTGAGTTGTGGGCCAAATTGGGCCTGTTTTGTTTGGTTTGCTACCGTTTAATGCTTTAATCAGCTACCTACCGGCAGAACAAGTCAAATTTTCACCTCGTCCTGAGAAAGTGAGAGAAAAACAGTCGACTTTTTGGCTGGAGGAGGGGGGGAGAGGGGGGCTCCAGGTTGCTTGTCACCATGGCAACTTTTCATCCTGCCCACGCTCACTTCCACTCCCCGGGGGGACAGGACCAGCCCAGCCTGCAGGCGTTGGCATCCAGTACCCCTGCTTCAGCTGATACCTGGTGTTCTGGGCATCTCTGTAAACTCCCCCTCCTGACCCGAGGTGGTCCTGAGGATTAGGGCTTCTTTGCTACCATCCGTAACCCTCCTTTCTCCTAACGGGGCCCCTCTTCATTTGCAAGCCTCTCTTACAGTCTCCCGGTCATCTTCTTCCTCTTTGCCACAGTTCCAGAAGGTGGGAGGCAGAAGCACAGGCTTCCTCAGAGTACAGCAGGGGACACTGAGGACCTCAGAGAGGTCACATCGCTACATCCAAGGGACCCCACATGCAAACAGAAGAGCTGGTAGGAGCTTGGGGGTTGCGCCTCATCATGGATGAGATGTTTGCGTCTCACCCCCAAGTTCATATGTTGCAACCCTTAGCCTTCAGTGTGGCTCTGTTTGGAGGTGGGACCTCTCAAGAAATAAATAAGTTGAAGTGAGGTGGGGGCGAGGGGGTCTGTTCTGATAGGATTAGTGTCCTTTTAGGAAAAAGCACCAGAGAGCACTGTCTCTCTCCCCCTTCCCACCCGCAACGTGCATGCAGAGGAAAAAGACCACATGAGGATCCTGGGAGAAGACGGCCGTCCGCAAGCCAGGAAGCGAGGCCTCGCAGAACCACGTCTGCCGGCACCTTGGCCTTGGACTTCCAGCCTCCAGAACTTGAGAAGACAAATAGCTGTTGTACGGGCCACCCAGCCTGTGGAGCTTCCTTTCGGCAGCCTGAGCAGACAAAAACATGCGGCACACAATTTTATAAACTGCTTTTTTCACTGAATTATCTCTAGAGGACATCAAGGTGGGGTCTGTCCCTACAAGGACCCCCTCATCTCCTTAATGCCCACATTCAGCTTCTCCTAAATGTTTCTGAAGTGAAGACTGTTGTTGTGTCAAAGCAATGCCTTCTCTCCACCTTGGGGCAGGAACTCCCTGAGGGCAGGAGCCTGAAGCTGTCTGAGGTGAGACCCCCGAGGGGCCAGGACCAGCCTGAGGCAGAGCCCACGCACCTGCCAGCTCCTCGCGCAGAGAAGTGAAGGCACCGCCTGGATAAGACTCCCTGGCACAGCACCTCCTTCCAGAGGCCAGGGGCTCCCTGTCCAGTTGTTCTGTGAGCCCATGTCTCCCCCTCCCTCGACACACAGACCACTTTCCAGTTGCTGCAGGGGGAACTCGAGGGGGGAGGGGGCGAGGGGGAGAGTTTGGTGCGTTCTCAGGGTGATTAGGTAAAATGGTGCTGAGTCACACCAGAGGTCTGACGGCTTTCCAGCTCGATTTTTCAAATTAGAGCTGGGAAAGCGTTCTCACCACCACGCAAGCTGGCTGCTTGCAGTACCCCCTCCTCGCCTCCTCCAGGCACAACCCCCCCCCCACCACCACCAATTAGAGGGCCTGAGAGGCCCAGCTCCATCCATTTAGTCCTGTTGATGAGAATCTGCCCGAAGCTGAGGCAGGTTCTGCTGAGCTCCCAGGCCACCTGCTCTCAAAGCCCTGGTACCTGTGCCTGGCCTGGTGGGGAAGAGGGGCCCTGCAGTGTCTGGAGGGGGTGCCAGGTACTTGGGGGAGCAGGACAGGCCTGGAAATACAAGATGCAGGCCTCTCTCTAGCTGAGTTCCTCAGTCCTTACTGCCTCTCCCTCCCTGTTCCCAAAGAGCAGTAGTACCAAGAACCACTCCCTGAGCAGCAGCCAGGCCAGGCATCGTCCTGAGCCTTTTACGTGGACCATCTCTTTCAATGCTCAGTTTGTCTCTGTGTGGCCAGTCCCAGCGCCGTCCTCCTCCAGGGAAAGACGATGCAGAGGGCCTGGGGAAACTGCCCAGCTAGGAGGTGGTGGCAGCAGGCTTTGAATCCAGTGCACCTGGAGTTCCCATCGTGGCTCAGTGGTTAACGAATCCAACTAGGAACCATGAGGTTGCGGGTTCCGTCCCTGGCCTTGCTCAGTGGGTTAAGGATCTGGCGTTGCCATGAGCTGTGGTGTAGGTTGCAGATGCGGCTCGGATCCCGCGTTGCTGTGGCTCTGGCATAGGCTGGTGGCTACAGCTCCAATTAGACCCCTAGCCTGGGAATCTCCATATGCCACGGGAGCAGCCCAAGAAATGGCAAAAAGACAAAAAAAAAAAAAGAAAAAAAGAAAGAAAAGAAAAATGAATCCACTGCACCTGCTCTCAAGTTTGATGCTGTAGAGCTTGGACGGGTGGGTGAGGTAGAAAAGGTCCTGAGGGTGGGCTGGGGTGGCATCTCACTGCGGTGGGCATGAGCAGTGGTGTTTCCCATGAAAAGGGGGTCCCCACTTGTCAACTCCCAGAAAGCACAGAGCATCCAGCAGACCTTCCTGGTATGGCTCTCTCTGCACCCCTTTGAGGCCTCGGGCCTAGACAGAGCAGGCACGGGGGAGGTCCCCAGCCTTCCACAGCTGGGCTGGGACCAGTCCCCCAGGGAGGCTGGGGACCCTCAGTTGAAGTCCATAACCAGGGACTCCCAACCCTATCATTCTGAGCTCAGCCATTGGAGGTGCAAGCCCAGTGCCACACCCCAGAGGCTGCTCCATCCCCCAAAACCCCGGCAGAAGTTTTCCATTTATTTCCATTCCAATTTCCTGGCTTCCTTTAGTCCTTGACACCTGCTCCATCTATCCTGTTCCTCCCTCTGCTATCCACTGGCAACCAGGGAGGGAGAAGGGATGGCAAGATGTGAAGGTTACTGGGAGACACGAGTCCAGCCCCAACACCTGCTCCATCCCCAGATCAGAAGGCAGGAGGCCAGGTTCGGGTCTGTCTCCTTCCAAACCTGACTATCCTCTGGGGATCGGTGACCTCATCTATGCAATGGACCCACCTGGAGGCAGAGGCCTAAACCACACGAACCTCTAAAGGTGTATTTTGCTCCCCAACTCTCCGATGGGCTGATTTTGAGGTCTGGTACCCTCTCTCCCTGGTCACAAATAGCCCTGGGGAAACTTCAGGTGCACAGAGAAACTGTAGGATAGAATCCTTCTCCTGGTTTCTGGGGCGGGGCTTGTCTGGCCAGTCTGTGAAACTGGCCCTGGAGCAGCCCCTCCCCAGCTAAGGAGGCTTCCCCCAGGATGAGGTGGGGCAGTGGAGCCCCTCTGGAGGGGGCGCCTCTCCTCCAGGTGAGTAGCTCACAGGTGGGCTCCTCCACTGCCTTCACTGCTGCTTTGACCTGGCCCTGCTGCCCTTCCTCACAGCAGGAGGACCTTTTCCTTTAAGGAACAGGCAGCAGAGGAGCCGCAAACCCAGGCCTCTGGGCTCTGGCCTCCAAAGGCCTTGATGGGTCCAAGTTTAAGCAAAGCCCATGGATCCTCCTTTCTTGCCACCGCCCAGGAGGGAAATGGGGCAGGGGAACCCTCAGCGACAGTCGGTCGATGCTGGCGAAGGGAGTGGGGAGGGAGTGAGGGTGCTGTGTCCAAACACCTCCAAGCCTCCACCTCAGTCTGGGAAGTCTGTCTGCTTAGCCACCAGCCAGGCTCTGCCCTTGAGTTCACAACGTAGGGCCGGTGGCATCTCTTTGGTCAGCGGATGGCCTGGCTGTGCAACTTTAGGCAAGTTGCTTAACTTCTCGGAGACTGTCGTTTCAACTGTCACATGCAGCATTTAGATTTTAAAAGAATGTGTTTTCAAACACTCTAGCAGTAGATCCCTCAAAGGTAAAAAAAAAAAAGAGGACGCAGAGCCTGATAAATCTGGGGCGGGTGGGGGGGGGTTGGGGACAGTCGGGGGCTCACCAAAGACCTATCTGTGTGGCCTGTTTCCCCAAGGCTGGCTGAGAGACTCCTCCATGGACACTAAAAGCAGCCCACTCACCAAGAATCATTTTGCCAAATATCAAATCATCCAAGGAAATTGAAAATATCCTATATGAAAAATTAGCGTAATTGCTAAAACTCTCATATAAAATGCTCATAAATGCTCAGGATTTTTCTGCTGATGAAATGTTTTAAATAAATGCAAACCCTCCTTTAAGAAGCTACTAAACACTGTCATTACCAAATCAAACAGGCAATCTGATGATGTAGACAAATTGGTCATTTGGCAGATCGGCTGTGGAGTCGATTGAGAATGCAGATTCTTTGGGCTCCACTCCAGACTCATTGAATCGGGATCTGTACTTCAAACAAGATTCCAGGATAGTCCTACTGCTCTTCAAGTTTAAGAGATGCTTATTTAGAACAATGACTTTCAGCCTTGGTTACACATGAGAATCTTGATCTTCAAGAAATATCTGCACCCCCACGTTCACGGCAGCATTATTCACAGTAGCCAGGACAGTCATGGAAACAGCCTAAGTATCCATCATTGACAGACGAATGGATAAAGAAAATGGGAAGTGACACAAACAATTATATATATTATATATGTAACATAATGGATATACTACATCCAGCCATAATAAAAGCAGGAAAGTCTCTCATTTGTGACAACATTGATGGACCTTGAGGGCTCGATGCTAAGTGACACAAGTTGGATAAGTCAGACAGAGAATGACAAACACTGTATGATACGTAGATGTGGAGTCCGAAAAAGCTGAACTTGTAGAAACTGAGAGTTTAGATTGGTGGGTGCCAGGGGCTGGGAGTGGGGGAAAGGACATGTGAGCCAAAGGGTACAAGCTTCCTGTTAAAAGATGAGTGTGTTCTAGGGATCTAGTGTACCATAGTTAACCATAGTGTCTTGCACACTTGAAAGGCACTGAGAGAGTCAATCTTAAATGTTCTCAGCACCACAACAAAAGACAGTGAGTATGTGAGGTAACGGCGGTGTGAACTAACCCCATGGTGGCTGTCACTTTGCAATGAATACGTGCCACAAACCATCATCTCGTACACCTCAACCTTGCAACTGTTATATGTCACCTTCAACCCCTACATAAAGCCAAGGGGAAAAAGAATCATCTGAGGAGCTTTCTAAAACCACCAGTGCCCAGATGCCAGCCTGAGGGTCTGATTTCATTGGCCAGGGGTCTGGGCTCCCTGGTTTCAAGCTCCACAGCTGCCTGGGAGTTACATTTCTCCATCTTCCCCCTCCCCGCTCGTTCCCCTGGGGACCTGGAAGCTGCAAGCTGTGGCAGATGCTCTCATGGGGGCCTGATTTCTGTCATCTGAAGCTGACAGTCGCAACAAACCATCAGCCAGGGAGATGCATCTCTTTCAACAAGTAGCAGCATCTCTGTCCACACCACTTTCCATGGGACTAATTACTGGGAAGTTAACAGTCTGAGAAGCACCTGCTGCAGACGGCAGATCAATGATAACCAACGAGGAGCGGGGCCAGCAGCAGGGGGGAGGGAGGCAGGACCAGCCCTCACTAACCACTTACTTCCTGGTCTACTCTCAGGCCATAGATCAGGGAGCAGACAGAGCAAGAGAAAGGCTGCTGGACTGGGAGAGGGAGTCCTGCGTGTGGCCAGGGGAGGGAGCTGGAGCTGAGAGCTATGACCAAGTTCAAAGCCAATATACTGAAGGTGCTTCTCAAGCTCTAGCACCCCAGCATCACCTGGAGGGCTTCTTAAAACCCAGGCTGCTGGTGCCACCCCCAGAGTTTCGGAATCTATGGTTCTAGGATAAGGCCCAAGTTTGCATTTCTACCACATTTTGATGATGCTATGCTGCTGGTCCAGGGGCCACACTTTGAAAACCACTGTCTTCAAGAGTATGCTTCAAGGAGTTCCCGTGGTGGTGCAGCAGACACAAATCTGACTAGGAACCATGAGGTTGTGTGTTCGATCCCTGGCCTCATTCAGTGAGTTAAGGATCCAGCATTGCCGTGAGCTGTGGTGTAGGTCACAGATGTGGCTTAGAACCTGTGTTGCTGTGGCCATGGCGCAGGCTGGCAGCTGTAGCTCTGACTTGACCCCTAGCCTGGGAACATCCCTATGCTGTGGGTGAGGCCCTAAAAAAAGACAAAAAAAAAAGGAATATTCTTCAAAGCAGCCCTTCAATCACAGACTGTTTAGCTTGATGGTTAGTGGAGAAGTCTCAGGGGTCAACCCAAGCAGTGCTGGAAACCAAGCTCTACCACTTCCCAGCTGCGTGACCCAGGACAAGTTACTTAACCTCTCTGTGCCTATTTTTCTTTGTGCCTATCTGCCAAGTGGAGCCAAGGACAGCAGCTATGCCTTAGAGTTGCAGGGAAGAGTAAGAAAGGGACAACCTACAAGATGTCTGGATTACTGGGTGTCCTCTTAGCACTCATTGAACTGAGCTCTGATCAGGACGAGCCTGGAGAAATGTGTCCACATTTCCTGTGGGCCTGCCCCCTTCTAGGGTTCAAATGTATTTACCAACCTATCTCTGGGAGATGCGGAGATCTGTTGAGAAGTCTGCAGATCATCCCCACCTTGAGTTCCAGAGAACCATCCTAGACAAGGAATCAGTAGCCTGATCACACTAGGTGGCTCTGTGATCCTGGGCTAGTCGCTTTCCCCTTCCAGGCTTCAGGTTCCTCATCTGTATGTGGAAGTATCTTTTTTTCTTTTTTTTTTTTTTTATCGCCCACACCCATGGCATGTGAAAGTTCCCAGGCCAGGGATAGAACCTGTGCCACAGCAATGGCCTGAGCCTCAACAGGCTGCACCACAGGGGAACACATGGAAGAATCTTACATAGAGATCCCCAAAGAATCTGTTCTCCATACTATAGGCCTGGTGAACTCACAGGGTGAGTCCATGCGTGGGGTATTCTTCTTAAAAATATACTCATAGGAGTTCCCTTGGTGGCGCGGTGGTTAACGAATCCGACTAGGAACCGTGAGGTTGCGGGTTCGATCCCTGGCCTTGCTCAGTGGGTTAAGGATCCGGCGTTGCCGTGAGCTGTGGTGTAGGTTGCAGACGCGGCTTGGATCCCACGTTGCTGTGGCTCTGGCGTAGGCCGGGGGCTTCAGCTCCGATTAGATCCCTAGCCTGAGAACTTCCATATGCTGCAAGAGCAGCCCGAGAAAAGGCAAAAAGACAAAAAAAAAACAAAAAAAAATATACTCATAGTGTTAGTATAAGAAAAAAAAAATGTGTATTTACCCACATACACACACACACACACACACACACATTATATACACACACGTATATTATATACACACATATATGCTTACATATATATACACACATATACATGTACATATATACATACATATACACATATACACACATAATATATACACATATATGCATGCATATACAAACATATACACGTACATATATCTGTGTACATATATATGTACATATTTATATATACACACACGTATATACTCACCCATTCGGACCTCTGTGTCTGGACCCCATGGACTCAGTGTTGCAAGCAACTCCTGAAGGCCCCTGAGACATTCGGGCCCACACAATGCTACCTTAGGGTTCAGGTGGCAAGACAAATACCAATGGGGAGAAGGATGCTCCTCACTTTTCTTCCAAGAGCCCAGCACCTACTGGGCACCAGAGGACTGCAGGTGGGTCCTAGAACAAATGATATGTGATGGAGGGTTTGCTCTCCACAGAAGCATCCTATGCACAAACTCATTAGTACCCAAGGGGGTCAGACTTGTTTGTGAGCACCGGGAAACCCCTCCTGGGTTTTTCACAAATACCTAATGAGTGGGATGTGCAGTTGGGGGATTCAAGAGATAGTGGGGTCCTCCATCCTGACCGCCTTTACCAGGCTGGTGCCCCTAGCCCACTCTTCTTCAGAAAATTGCCTGCAGAGAGGGCTACCTCCTCACTAAATATGGCCTTGGAAGTTATGCCCACTCCAGGTTAGGGTGGTGGAGTAGCTGACAGTCAAGAATTGACTGTCATTATGGGGAAGAAAATTCCGACCTCTGTGCCTCAGGTACCTCTGGGGAGCCACCTATGCTCCAGAGATCCCTGTGGAGTCAACCATCATGGTGCATCAGAAACAAATCTGACCAGTATCCAGAGGATACGAGTTCGATCCCTCCCTCGCTCAGTGGGTCAGGGATCCTGCGTTGCCGTGAGCTATGGTGTAGGTCACAAACAAGCCTCCGATCCCACTTTGCTGTGGCTGTGGCATAGACCAGCAGCTGTAGCTCCAATTTGACCCCTCACCTGGGAATTTCCATCTGCCACGGATGCGGCCATAAAAAGGTGAAAAAAAAAAAAAACGGGTAAGATGGTAAATATTATGTATGTTTACAATTTAATAAAATACTTTTTTTGGTCTTTTTCCACACCTGCAGCATATGGAGGTTCCCAGGCTAGGGGTCTAATTGGAGCTGTAGCCATCAGCCTATGCCAGAGCCACAGCAATGCTGGATCCGAGCTGCGTCTGAGACCTACACCAAGCTCACAGCAATGCTGGATCCTTAACCCACTGAGAAATGCCAGGGATTGAACCCACAACTTCATGGTTCCTATTCAGATTCGTTAACCACTGAGCCACGACGGGAATGCCTAAAATACATTTTTTTAAGGAAAAAAGAGTAAGAAGACGGAAGCACCCTTGCCCTCCCAGGTGCCTGGTCTGGCCAACAGATGTCAGAGAGTCACCCAGGGGCACAAGGAGGTGCAAAGTGGCAGGTGACAGGTGCCTGACAGCCCACAGGGTGGGTGTGCTCCCTGTGGGGCTCCCTGGCCTCAGAAGCCCTCCGTGACTCCAGGCTCCTTAGACATGCAGGCTCAGTAGCCACACCTGCTCTCTGCACTGCATCGCCACACTGGGCTTCCCTCCGCCACCAAGCCCTCCGTCATTTCTTCAGCCCAGGTGGTCTCCAGACCAGCGCTGTCCACGAGATAGTGTCCAAGAGTGGCTACTGTTTTGGACATGACTGCTCTGACAGCACCTAGTTCATTGCTTCCTAATACTTTCTATTCTGAAAGGTGGCTAAGAATCATTAAGCTAATGATGGCTAAGATTTCATTTGTGCTCAGTATGAACTGATGCACACCTAATGAGACGCAGAAAGAGAAGGAATGGGGGAGGGAGGGGGAGGAGTTAAGTTGAGCAGTCTGCTCTAGGGATCACCTGTTCCCGGAATAGCCTGTACCTCAAGCACCTCTGTGTTCCGTTCTGAGCTGGGCAAGTGGGAGGCTGTTCTGGGGAGGGAGAAGCAAGAGTCAGTCTCAGACAATGAGCGTCCTTAACAGCCCCATTATCAAGAGCCCCAGTACTGCCTGGGGGAGGCTTACAAGCTCCACTAGAACAGCCGAGAAGCCCACTCATCCAGCTCTGCAGGGACCACACACCTGCCTCTGCTGGTTTGCCTGCCTGTCTGGCAGCCTGGCTCAGAGGGCAGCTGAGGGTGGCAACGAGTTCTTCCCTTGCAATTTCCCCATCAGAGCCTGACAGGAGGACTTTGAAGACCATTCATCTGCCGTGTTCCACAAACTGCCTTGGCTCTCTGCACGGCGGGTGAGTGATGCCGGCAAAGAGACACTGTCAACCTGCCCAGTGTGTTCGGACATATGCTCAGAAGCTCTAGGACTATCACAGGTTTCCAGGACAGAACCTGGCACAAAATAGACACCCAACAAATAATTGCTGGAGTTCCCTGGTGGCCTAGCGGTTAAGGATTCAGCATCGTCACTGCTGTGGCTGGGGTTCCACCCCTGGCCTGGGAACGTCTGCATGCTGTGGGCGTGGCCAAAAAATTAGACAACCCAAAGATTTTCCTGAATGAACAATGAACTTCACGGATGTGGATACTAGAGCCAGGCCATCTGGGTTTCACCATGCTTGCTGGCTGTGCCACTTTGGACCAGTGCCTGACCTCTCTGAGCCTCATAGAGCTGCCAAGATCATACATGCAAAGGGAGAAGCTGTGTACCATGGTGCTCAAGAAGTGGCGGCAGCTGTAACAAGGGGGAAAGGCCACCTGACCCTGGTTTCCACCTGACGGGCTTTGACTTTGGTCAGATCTCATCGTCTATGCTGGGTCAGCAGAACCAGAGCCCAGCTGGTACTGTGGCTTGGTGCCTACCCAGGCTCTGCTAGCCAGAGGCCACCTTCCCAGGGTTCCTGGGGTCCTGCCCGGAGGGAGGATCCATAGATGTTGTCCACATTTCCTAGTTCCTGCTCTACACTCCTCTTGGGAGCCTTAGAACAAAGGAGCCCCAAAGGTGGACGGTAGGTAGCGTGGGAGACTGCCCAAGCATCCTGAGTCCCCACCAGGGCCCTTCCCCGTGCCAGGTGGCCTCAAATCCTCTCAGCAGGATGGGTCCTGAGTCGGCGCTCCATGGACAATCCCCGTGTTGTCTTCAAATGTCAGAACCCCTGCTGCTGGCATTCAAGGCCCCTGGTGACACTGAGCCCGCTGGCCCAGAACCTGGAGGCCAGTGAGTCCACACCAGACCTGCCTTATTTCTCGCTGGGGACTGGCCTCCTCCCGAGAGGGCAACAGAGCCGCTTGAATAACAACCCTCCTCTCACCATCCCCTGCTCTGCCCATCCCAAATCACACATTGCAAAATATAAGGGCAAGAACAGAGATCCTGCCAAGCACAGCCGTCTTCCCTGGATAATGAATGGGGCCAGGCCTGGTTGCCAGAGTAACCGTTCGAAACCCATTTATTTGAGGAAATCAAGAATCCTGTTTATGCTCATTAATGTCTATTAATAAAGCTCCTGACTGCAGAGGGTTCTGGGGGTGGGGGTCCAGACCACAGCCCCCCTCCCCATCTATCCATCCATCCATCCATCCCCAGCCAGCTGGGTAATCACTCCACCCTTACTGCCAGCAGACAGCAGGCTCCCAGGGCTGAGCTGCTCACGGGGCTTGCTGGGGGAGGCTTTGGCCAGGCCCCCCTCGGGATGCCCGTCTGGAGAGGCTGAGAACCCCCAGGGAGAAAGGGATTTTGAATTCCACAAAATGGGACCTGTGTGCTCTGTGTGCTGGGCCCCCCTCAAAGGGCTTGGCTTCTAGCTGCCTCCAAGGCCTCTGTGTGTGACCCTACAACAGGAGGACAGGGACCACTGTGTGCCCCATCAGCCCCCAACCCTGTTAGGTTTGCTGAGGGAGGAACGCACAAGGCCAAGGTGGTCAAGCAACAGAGATTGATGAAGGCGTCAGAGGGGCACAGGCTGAGCTCAGGATGGCACCAGCCCTGACTGTGAGGAGGTGCCAGGCTTATAAAGGACCTGTGCTCGGAATCTGTGGCTGGATGGAGTTCACGGCGGGAATGTGGGGCAGGAAGGATGAAGAAGGAGGGGAAGGTCAAGGGCGGGTTAGGGGGTCGAGTCCCATGACAAGAGGGCAGTGAATCCTTGCGGGAGGTTAATCTATGCAGGTGGTTGTTTTCCACAGGCTGTTGTTGCTTGCTGCCCAGCTCAGCCTCCACATTCTAGGAAAGGGGGTGTCCACAGCAGGTCTCCAAGGTCAACAGCCACACTTGGCGGGGGGGTTTGTCTCCATCCACCTGGGAACCTATCACCCCCCAGGTCCTGGCACCCGTGTGGCTACTCAGGGCACAGTGACAGAACAATTAAAAGAGCAATTAAATCTGGAACTCTAATTTTAGCCCTAGATGAGAAAAGTTGAAAGATGACTTAAGAGTTGCCTTCAATCAGATAACACAGATGTTAGAACCTTAGACTTGATGTAGCCTGTGTCCCCACGTGGGGTAGGCCCCACCGGCCTCCAAGTCACCTGGAGTGTGAGGCTGCAATGCAGGTTTCTGGACCCTGCATCTCAGAATCTTGGGACAGGGTAGGGTCGGGGGGTAAGCAGTGCCAATCCCCCTGAGTGACAGCTCTGCCCTCCAAAGTCCAGGAGCCCCCTCTTCTCACCAGTGAGAAAGCCCAAGGCCCCAGCAAGGTCGGGTCAGAAGGAGGCCTGGGATACAAGCAACTTATACAACTCAATAGCAAAAAAGCCAACAACCCAATGGAAAAATGGGCAAAAGACCTGCATAGACATTTTTCCAAGGAGGATGTACAGATGGCCAACAAGCACATGAAAAAAATGCTCAACGTCCCTGATTATTAGAGAAATGCAAATCAAAACTACCATGAAATACCACCTCACACTAGTCAGAAGGGCCGTCATTAATAAGTTCACAAATAACAAATGCTGGAGGGGGTGTGGAATGGAAGCTGGTACAACCACTATGGAGAACAGTATGGAGGTACCTTAGAAAACTATACATAGAACTACCACATGACCCAGCAATCCCACTCTTGGGCATATATCCGGACAAAACTTTCCTTGAAAAAGACACATGCACCCGCATGTTCATTGCAGCTCTATTCACAATAGCCAAGACATGGGAACAACCTAAATGTCCATCAACAGATGACTGGATTAGGAAGATGTGGTATATATACACAATGGAATACTACTCAGCCATAAAAAAGAACAAAATAATGCCATTTGCAGCAACATGGTTGGAACTAGAGACTCTCATCCTGAGTGAAGTAAGCCAGAAAGTGAAAGAAAATTACCATATGATATCACTTATATCTGGAATTTAATATAAGGCACAAATGAACCTTTCCACAGAAAAGAAAATCATGGACTTGGAGAACAGACTTGTGGTTGCCAATGGAGAGGGGGAGGAAGTGGGGTGGTTGGGGAGCTTGGGTTAATAGATACAAACTATTGCCTTTGGAATGGATGAGCAATGAGATCCTGCTGTGTAGCACTGGGAACTATGTCTAGTCACTTATGATGGAGCCTGATAATGTGAGAAAATAGAATGTGTACATGTATGTGTAACTGGGTCACCATGCTGTACAGCAGAAAAAAAAAGTTGTATTGGGGAAATAACTATTAAAAAATAAACAATTAGGAACAGAAACAAACAAAACAAAAAGAAAAAGAAGAAGGAAGCCTGGGAAATGCTGCCATGGCTGGGAGGGGCAATGGGGGCTGAGGGTGGGAGCAGGTAGTGGGGGCCAGGGGTGAAGGCTAGGCCTTGATTTGTTGGGAGGCAGGTAGAAGGCTCTAGAGGTAAAGGGGCTCAGGCTCTGGCAGCTCTTTCAGGTGAAGTCGATGCACACCTGGCAGGCAGAGTCTCAGCCCAGGGGCATCTTCATGAAGCAGGACGTCCACTGGTCTGGGGTCCTTGGCTGTGTGGACAGTATGGGACAATTCAGGTGGAGTTCCACTTGGGGTCTGGCCATCTTGGCTCTGCCCCCCACCAGCGACGTGACCCTGGGTACCTCTCTGAATCTCAGCGCTAAGCCCTCCAGCTCTGCTCCCAGCCCTAAGCCAACCGACCTTCCATCCTGGGGCAGAGCCCAGATCACGCCCTTCGCCGCCCACCAGACCCCTGGCTTGGGAAGAGGCTGCCTGCCCACCCTGCGGTTAAGTGCTAACTCATCCTCTGTTTTGTGAATCACATCTTTAACTGCTCAGGAGGGCCAGTTAAAGCAGAATGAGACAGCCAAGGGGGCCATGGGGAGTTAATAGCATCCTACCTGCTGAATGAGCCTATCTGAGCAGCACTGGGGTTGAGGGGAAATGATAGGTTTTCTAGGAAGGGTCCTGAAATGCCGAAGTGGCTCAGAGCCTCATTCCTAAGCTGGGGTCTGCCATGTGGCCCGGGACTGAGAGCACAGCCTCCGGGGACAGACCCAGGCTGGACCACAGCTGTGTGTCCTAGCAGAAGAGGAACTTTGAATAAGTTATTGAATTTGTCTGAACCCCATTTACCCCATTTGTAAAATGGGGCTGACAATATTGGTCACTCCCTCCAAGACTGCCTTGGGGATTTTTTTCTTTTTTTTTCTTTTTTTTTTTTTTGTCTTTTTGCCATTTCTAGGGCCACTCCTGTGGCATATGGAGGTTCCCAGGCTAGGGGTCGAATCGGAGCTATAGCCACCAGCCTACTCCAGAGCCACAGCAACGGCAGATCCAAGCATCGTCTGTGACCTACACTACAGCTCATGGCAATGCCGGATCCTTAACCCGCTAAGCAAGGCCAGGGATCGAACCTGCAACCTCGTGGTTCCTAGTCTGACTCATTAACCACTGAGCCACGACGGGAATTCCTGCCTTGGGGATTTAAGTGACACAGTGTATACAATGTGCTTCAATCACAGTCTGACGATGGTCAAGCTCAAGAATTGAAAGCTGCTGGTTTTACACAAGGCTGTCCTTATGGCGCCACAGCCTTGGACGCCAAGGCACAGATCCTACCAAGATGGAGACGCCTCAGATAACCATGGAGATTGTCTAATCTCATCTGTAGAGGCAACACCAGCTTGTGGCTGTTTATTGAGTTAAAAGAAAATAAGAATCTAATTTTAGCCCAAAGAAGAGAAAGTTAAAATGCAACTTGAGTAATGGGCTTTGGCTAGACAGTAGGATAATAACTGCTGCTGTTTTCAGCACTTACTACGAGGTCACTGCTTTCCCTTAAAGAAAAAAAATCATTTCAATTCACTAATCACAGGTGCTATCCGTTTCCTCAGGGCTATTACTAGCCCCACTTTTTTTTTTTTTTTTGCCGGTATTATACATTAAAGTACATGGTATTATACTTTAATGCATAACACTTCAGGTACAAGGAAATTGGATCTAACATTGTTATAAATAAAAGAAATCAGATCAGTTATCGAGGGCTCCAGAGTGAACAGCATCTTCATAACCTCCATGCTTGGAGTCGTTGCTTTCTGGTTGTGACTAAATACTATTGTTAATTCAAAGAATGGTGATTGCAGTTTCAGCTGCAAATTTCAGACTCCTAACTTAAACTGTGGTTGGTTCAAACACCCCAGCTTGCTTGTTGTCTTGAGGTTTACCATTGACCAAGTCACGGCGAATCCATTTCAGATTTTTGCGTCTGGGTTAACTTGAACCTCATTATGATCATCTCTTAATTTGGCAACCAGCTCTGTGGCATCTTGGGCAGCATTAACTGCCAGAGTATCAGGAAAAATGAGAGCTTGCAGACGCGTCAAGAGCAAGCTGTTCTTATAGCCCCACTCCGAACACAACCCCCAGTGAATCTATAGATGGGAATTTATCTCCAGCTGGGCCACCGTAGAGAAGCCACCCTAGAGTCAGACAGCACCAGTCAGGACCTAGGACTGAGCCTCACGTGGACAGCAGAGGAAATAAGAGTGGCACCAACCTCACAGGGCGGGGTGAGGACATGTAACACAAAATGGGCAGAGTGCCTGGCACAGTGCTTGGCACAAAGCAAGGGCTTGCTAATAAGGGGGGACAATGGGGGCTTCTTCCTAAATGGCCTCACTTAGAGAACAAATACTGAGGCTTCCATTCAGCATCCTGCTCAGATACAATGAGGCCAGAGCCGGGGTGGGGGCAGGGGTGGGGGGGTCACCATGCAGATCTCACCTGGCAGGGGACGAGAGGGCCATTAGAGCCTAAGGTGGGGAGTGGCAATGGTCGACAAATGACACCGTCTCCTGCCTGGGCTCCCACTCTCCCAGGATATCACCTGTCCTCCCAAAGCCCCGGGGACCCAGCGCCCAGGATGTCTGGTCACCCCTGGAAGCCCGGCAATGCTGTGCTAGAAATACACCTACGGCTGCCTGGAGATTGAAAATGCGTTTTTCACTCTGTCAGACACCAGGGCAAAAGCAATTTACAAATGGTCAGCCAGAGGAGAGCCGTGGCTGCAAGTGTTTTGCAGTTCATTAAACAGCGCTGACCAGGGCTATGAGATGCATGGTGCCCGGACCTGGGCTGGATGAACTGACACCTGGGTTTCCCAGCAGGTGGGTGACCAAGGATGGGGCCTCTTAGGGACTGCATGCCCAGTTATTTCATCCTGGGAACCTTGGGTTTGCCATCAACTGAGATATCTCCCGTTTCTCTTCAGAGGAGGAAATAATTATCCCCATCTTTTAAATGCATTAATTTATTTGTTCATCACTTTGTTTGCAGAAAAGCTGCAAAGTGGGTGACAAAGACTCCCTTTAGGGGGAAGGGATCACACAGAAGCAAGAGCACCTAAGAGAGCTTCTGGGGGTCATAGTTGGGGCACTTGGACTGCAAGTAGCAAACACTGACCTTCACTTTTCATCATGATGCTGGATGAGGAGCCACTGCCAGCCTCTGGTGTCCACCCTCCCACCCCCAAGTCCCATCTGCAAGAAGACAGTGGGGGGCTTTGGCTGTCACTCCCTGTACATGGTCAGACCTCATGTCCCTTCCCCCAGGAGTTCATCCTCTCCCCAGCTTGGGGATCCGACTTCTCACCGTCCACCTCCCAAGGGGCAGGGGAGAGGGGGGATTAGGTGGGACAGGGCAGTGCCCCTGGGAGGAAGATGCCACTCCCACCTGCAGCAGGGGAGAGATGTGAGCATCTCAGGTCACCAGCTCCTGCTGCTGTAATGGGGACCCCCCTCCCCCATCTACCTCTTCACCTCCCTACCTTCCCCTCAGTGGCTTTTTGTGTCATCTATACCGTTGTTATTTTATTCCCTTTTTTTTTTTTTTTTCCTTTTCGCAGAGAGATAAAGGTCCAGAATGAAAAAGAAAAAGCAAACAAGCAAAAAACGATGATGGAAAGGTAGTCACGCAGTGGAAGGCAGAGCCAGGCTTCGGGAGGACAAGGATTCAGCAGCTCCGGGATTTCAGCAGCCAGAACCCCAGCTCAGTCCCCAGGATCTCCACTCTTGGGAAGGGTCCGCCCACCCAGGCTCTTTCGGGTTTCAATTGGCTCCACTCACAATTCTAGCTCCTGGGGAACGAGCTGATTGGCTCAGGTAGCATATCCATCCAAAGGCTGAGGAAGGCACCACACCTTCACCAGCACCGTCCAAACCCTGTGTTGAACAGGAAGGAGCAATTCCCTGAAATAAATTGCATAAAGGAGAATGGAAGCTGAGCAAAGCCAAACCAGGGTGTGCACGACCATGGGCCAGTCTCTTTGTTTCACAGAGGAAGAGACTGGAGGTCAGAGTGGGTTCAGTGACTTGCCTCGTAAACTGATAGTGCAGCCAAAATTCCCAGCTGAATCCAGATTCTAGGACAAGCTTTCCCTACAACAGGGTTCAGCTTCCCTTTAATACATCTGACCTTGGCCTACATCTCTCTTCCTCCAAAGAGCAATGATTAGCCACTCGGCTGTGTTTTCTGGTTGTGCTGATCGGACAGTCATTTTGGCTTGGGGCGTCTCTGGTCCTGCTGAGAGAGCCCACCCCTGATGGGACTGTCAGGCACCTTTCTTTCTGTGTGCCCCCAAAGTCTGGTCTTCCCGAATTCAGGGACGCTTGGATGGGGCTCTGTCTGAAGCCACTCAGAGCTTAGGGGGGAAAGAATGCTGCTGGCCTGAAAGGTCACAATGACACTGTCGGGTCACCAGGAGGCTGAGTTCACGCTGCTTGGACACCTCTGCCATCTGGGCAGCTGAGCCGCAGAGGAGCGCGCCTTACTGTGCTGCTGCAGGCAGAGGTGAGCATCTGCCAGGCACCCCCTTCTCCTCTGTACCAACTGTGTCACGATTACATCTTTTTTGTGTGTGTTTAGGGCCACACCCACAGCTTTTGGGGGTTCCTAGGCTAGGGGTCAAATTGGAGCTGTAGCTGCTGGCCTACACCACAGCCACAGCAACAGCAACATGGGATCCAAGCTGTGTATGCAACCCACACCACAACTCATGGCAATGCCAGATCCTTAACCCACTGAAAAAGACTGGATACCAGTCAGATTCATTACCACCGAGCCATGATGGGAAATCCCTACAGTTTCATCTTGAAACCCTTACATAAACCAGTGTGCGATCACTAAAGACCAGCTCCTGGGTGACAGCTGGGGGACCATGGACAGGTCACTTCAGGTCTGGGAGGTCCAGCTTTTTCACAGGAAAAAGAACTTTCATGAGTGTCAGTTGAGGCAGGCATTGCGTGCTTCCCACAGTGCCAGGCACGCGGGGATGTCTGGGTAAACGTAACAGTGGAAGCAGTAACGGTAGCGGAAATTGCTATTCTGAGACCTGAAGGTTGAGAAACCTCTCAGCCATGGAAAAAGTGAAGGCAAGATTTACAGCAGAAGAAACAGACGCTCAGAGAGCTGAAGTGACCTGGCCCAGGACGCACAGCCTGGAGGACACGCCGCTACTCACCTCAAGGGCATCCCTGAGTTAATATTCTCTCTACAGGACCAGATGGCCTCTAAAAAGTCCCAGGCCTTGACCCAGCTCTGCCCTTGCCTGCTCGCCTCCCTGAGTCTCCTGCCCATGACGGCCCACCCCGGGCCCTGGCCCAAGAGGGCCTAATGTGACTGTCAGTCTTGACTCTTCAAAATGCTTATACATCCTGCTTTCCTCAGAGCACCTGCCTCTCACCTGAATTTTCCCATTTCTCTGTCCAAGGCCCCCCAGTAAGATGGCACCGCACCACAGAGAGCCCTTTCGTGCCTGCTTTCCTCTCTGGGATCCCCTCTCCTGTATCAGCAGATGGGTCTGATGCCTTTCATCTTCTTGCTGTACTTGTAGTTCCTTAGTGCTGCCCCCACTTCACTCTGCCACCTTGGAGAAGCTGGATTTAGCATGCGTTTCAGTAGACTTGAGGATTCTAGGTCTGTGGGAACTTGGGGTCCGGACTCTAACCAGGTTATCCTTGGGAATTCTAAGAGCAGAGGGGTGCGAGGAAGCCAGAGAGAGGGGCCCCTTTGTGTCCAGCAGTGACCCCCAGCTTGGATACCTGGTGCTAAGGACTTCAACTGCCCCTCGGTCAAAAGTTTTCTCGGCGTTCCCGTCGTGGCTCAGTGGATAGCGAATCCAACTAGGAACGATGAGGTTGCGGGTTCGATCCCTGGCCTTGCTCAGTGGGTTAAGGATCCAGCGTTGCCGTGAGCTGTGGTGTAGATTGCAGACACGGCTCGGATCCTGCATTGCTGTGGCTCTAGCGTAGGCTGGCGGCTATAGCTCCGATTTGACCCCTAGCCTGGGAACCTCCATGTGCCGCCGGAGTGGCCCAAGAAATGGCAAAAAGACATTAAAAAAAAAAGGTTCCTCCGATGGGTTTCGATGACATTTTCTCAGTGTCAATCCAGTTCTCTAACCCTGATCGGAAGCCAACATGTGTCTTCAATGCCAGCAAGGGGACGCCACGAATGAAACGCAAGTGACTCATGTGACAGCTTGTTAACGCTTCGACTTGAACATGAACATTTAACTCATCGCAAAAAAAGACTTTATGACAGAGCTTTTTATGAAATGAGCCACCAGCCCCAAAAGCCACATGCCCACTGGTATTACCGTGGCTCTCTCTATGGCTTCTAAAAGAGGAATTAGAAGCACAGATTCCTGCAAGAACTGTTATTTCACATCGTATAACTCTCTGAGAAACCCATGGGATTAAAAAAAAAAAAAAAACCCTCTTGGGGAGATAGTTTTAGATTTGCATATGGAAGAGCTTCAAAGATAGTGCAGTGTTTCTGCAAATCTTTCCCCCAGTTTCCCCTAGAATTAAAAACTTACAATAATTATAGTACATTTATCAAAACTAAGAAAACATCATCAGTGCAATACTATTAACCAGCTGCAGATTTTAACTGGAGTTATCCAGTTTCTCCACTCCTACCCTTTTTCTTTTCTTTTCAGGGCTGCGCCCGTGGCATATGGAAATTCCCAGGCCAGGGTCACATCAGAGCAGCAGCTGCCGGCCTGCAACACAGCCACAGCCACAGCCACACGAGATCCGAGCAGCATCTGTGACCTACATTGCAGCCTGCGGCAATGTTGGGTCCTTAACCACTAAACGAGGCCGGGGATCGTTCCCACATCCTCACAGAGACGACATCCGGTCTTTAAGCCACTGAGCCACAATGGGGACACCCTCACACCCTTTTTCAATCACAGGATCCCACATTGCATTTCGTCACTAGGACTCTGCAGCCATGTTTCCCTGTGACAGCTTTTTGGTCTCCTCTGGCTTTTCATGACCCTGACACCTTCGATGAGAAGCCGTCAGGTGTCCTGGAAGAAGTCCTCCACTCTGGATTTGTCTGATGTTTTCTCGGGTATAGGCTGAGCTTATGGATTTGGGAAAAAATGTCACAGAGGCAGAGTGTCCTTCTCAGGGCATCCTGGGGGTAGGGGTGGGGGGTAGGATAGTAAGATGGCTCATCACCGGGAAGGGAACCATGACCACTTGGTTCAGATGCTGCTCCCAGGTTTCTCTGTGGCAAAAATAGTATTTCCCCTTTCCATACTCCGAGAGAAGCCACGGGTTCCAGCCCACACCCAGGGGGAGGAAAATGGAGCTCCACTTCCTGGAGGCAGCAGTATCAAAGTATTCGTATACTTATGTTAAAACCACCATACGAATCATTATTTTGGGGGTGGGATAACTTTGAGTTGATGCAATGATCCTATTTCTCCTTAAACAACTTCTGCCCGCTGATTTAGCATTCCTCGGTGGATCTTGCCTACAGCAATTATCACTGGGGTTTTCTAATGGGTTTTCAGTTTCTCCTGTTCCTTCTAGGTTTATTATTGGAACTCTTCTGTAAGGAAGATGTAGTAGCCCTTACTGTCCAAGGCTTTGGACTTCCACATTCTTTCCAGCGAGACCCGGGAATTCGGTCAGTCGCGCACCTAAAATTAAACACGCTCTCAGGAGAAGCCCGCCCTCTCACCTCCCAACTCTCAGCTGCTGCCCTGGGTAGTGGGTGCCAATCTCTGCCAAACTCTTACCCCAGATAATATACCACAAGCCCAAGAAATCATCTTCTTTTTCCCGCTTAAATGTTTATTGAGGTGTAGATACACACACAAATCTTAAGGGCATCAATCAGTGGAGTTTTACAGATATGTCCGCAAATATATATATATATATATACATACATATACTTGTGCAAATATAATATATTTGGAACATTTTAACACCCCAGCAGGATCCTTCATACCCCTTCCTAAGTTTGTACCTACACCTGTCCCTCCCGCACACCCTAACCAGGTCCCCAGTATTCCTTTTTTTTTTTTTTTTTGGCCACACCTGCAGCATATGGAAGTTCCCAGGCAAGGGCCTGAACCCAGGCCACAGCAGTGATCTGAACCACAGCAGGGACAACACCAGATCCTTAACCAGCTGTGCCACGGGGGATTTTCAGTACCAGTATTCTGGCCTCCATTGCCACAGTTTCATTTCTCCTGTGCTGGAATTTCACACCCTTGAGTTCTCACACCCTTGAGCAGTGTGTGTGCTTTCCCATGGCTAGCAGCTTCTCTCCCTCAGTCATTGCTCCATCTGTGAGATTCCGTTGCGATATTGCTGTAACAGGTGTTCTTTTATTACTGCATCGTGTTCTACTTTATGCATATTCTGCAACTTATCATCCTGAAATCCACTTCACCTAACCACACAAAACCAAACAGAACACCATTCTCTTTTTCTCTGAGATAGAACATTTCCTGGGTATGCATGACAGCTCTTCAAATCTCTGTACCATTTCTTTCCTCCCACAATACTGCAGGCCTGAATCTCCTTTCTATTACCTTGTAGGAAGGATAAGCAAGAATCAGACCCAGCTCTTTCTGATCGCTGCTTTAATGTGTTTCATCTCGTAGTTGGTAAAAACAATAACATTTTGTGTCATCCATGGCACAAAATCTCACAGGGAGGAGCCCTCTCCTCACCAAGCCGTCTATACTCCAAGCCAGGAATGCTTCTCCAAGCCTGTGCTGGGTACCACTGTCCAAATCAGAGAGGCTGCACCAGGCTCTTGAGAAATAAAATTAAATTCAAGGGATGTTGAGTCGGATTCAGCCCCAGCCCTGAATTCTTGTATTAAACTTCCTTTTTGTTAAAGCTGTTGAACTTTAGAGTTCCCTGGTGGCCTTGCAGGTTAAGGATATGGCCTCGTTACCGCAGTGGCTTGGGTCACTGCCGTGGTTCGGGTTTGATCCCTGACCCTGGGAACTTGTGAATGCTGCAGGTATGGCAAAAAAAAAAAAAAAAAAAGCCATTGAACTCTTTGTTCAACTATGCAATGCCCACATCCGATACCCATTGCCCACAGGAAGCCAAGCCTTCGCTTAGGACATGATTTTATCTCCACAAAACAGCAGCCTGAAAACCAACTAGTCTTAGTGGCAGGTCTTGGGGCAGAAAGAACAACTGGGAATCAACTTCCCTAAAAGGAGTCATTTTATCTGGCAAGTGGTCTCTAGGATTAGAGAAAGGATCTCCTGACTCCACCCGGGCCTCTTCTGTACCTGGGAGACTCTGGTTGGCTTGACTGGAGCAACTAACAAGCATGTTGGCTGAAGCTCAGCTCTCAGTCTTTTTTTTTTTTTTTTTTTTGCTTTTTAGGGCCGCACTTGCAGCATGTTGAAGTCCCCAGGCTAGGGGTCCAATAGGAGCTACAGCTGCCGGCCTACACCACAGCCACGGCAACACCAGATCCGTAACCCACTGAGGGAGGCCAGGGATCGAACCCTCATCCTCATGGATCCTAGTCGGGTTTGTCAACCACTGAGCCACGAAGGGAACTTCCTCAGCTCTGAGTCTTAACTGCTTGGGACAGAATATTATGCTAAGTGAAATTAGTCAGAGAAAGAAAAACACTTCATGACATCACTGAAACGTGGGATCAAAAAACTAGTAAATATAATGAAAATGAAGCAGGAGAAAGGACAGGCTAGTAATGACCAGTAGGGAGAGGGGAAGCGGAGGGTCCGGGGAGGGGCAGCAGTCTAAGATACTAACTATTAGGGATGAAATAAGCTACAAGGGCCTATTGTAAAGCACAGGGAATATGGCCAATATTATATAATAACTACATGGAGTATAACCTTTAAAACTGTGAATCACTACGCTGTCTACCTGTAATCATATAATATTGTACAGGACTTACATTTCAACGAAAAAAAAGTGAAACAAAAAAATCAATTTCCTTGCAGTGTGTTCTTTCCTTCCGGCGGAATTATTCCCATTTCACAGGCCCCAGGAAAATTCGGGAAACCTAATAAGTGGGACTCACGCACCCAGTCCAGCTAAGGCCTCACCCTATTAGCACCTGGGCAGAGCCATGAGCTAGGGGCGGGGCATCGAGGGGACAGGCAGGATTCTGCACACACAAGGAGTTCCTGTCCTTTGGCTGCTAGCTTTATAGGCTGCTCCATGAGAACCCCCTTTCTAGAGGATGCTCCAGGCATATGCAGCCACCATTTTTCTCCTCACAATACACCTCTTGATTTCCACCTTCTCTGTGTCTTTCTCCCCACCGCCTTTTTTTCTTTTCATGGCCACACCCTCAGCATATAGAACTTTCTGGGATGGGGTCGAATCGGAGTCACAGCTGCCAGCCTATGCCACAGACACAGTAGGATCCGAGCTGCCCCTGCGACCTGCACCACAGCTCACAGCAACGCTGGATCCTTAACCCACTGAGGGAGGCCCAGGATCAAAGCCGCATCCTCATGGATATGAGACGGATTCATTACTGCTGAGCCACAAAGGGACCTCCCTGGGTCACGCTCTTCTCAGTTTTGACTTACAGCTCCCTGACTATTTCAGTTAGGGGTGTGCTACTCTTTACTATAGATTCTAGATCTGGACCATCGTGACTTTCAAACAAAAGCACATCAGTTCCATCAGTTATTGCGAAGAAGCAGTAGAGCTGGTAGGTATTTGTGTACATGTGTGGAAAACAAAGCTGACTTAGGAGTCATGGGGTTGGTTTTACTTGCCACCGCCCAGAGGCTCCGTCCTGTGCAGCAGACTCTGGTGACCAACAGTGACCAACCACCACCCTTCCCTCTGCCTTCCTAACCCAGACCTGGCTCTATTCAGGTATCGCCTCCTCCCGAGGCCACTGGGAGGTGCAGCCCAGCCACAGCCCCAAGAGATGAGACCTGCTGAGCCGAGGTCTACCGTGGTGGTCCCGTTCTCTCCCGTTGTTAGTCCGGGCACGGTTGTGTAGCCAACTTCCCCCGTGCAAGGTGAGGTTGGGCACTATGCTGGTGGGCTTCTGCAGTTTCCTGATGCTAGAGAACAGAGACCTTCTTCTCAAGTGGATAGTGTCTTCTCTGACGACTGCGGCAGCCAAGTGAGGATGCTGGGGCAAGCAACATGAGGACAGCGCTGGCAGAGCAGAACGCTGAGACCTTGATGTTGTCAATGAGCGGCTGGAGTTTGGACCCTGGAACTGCCCGAGCTTGAGACTTAACTCAGGAGATAATAAATTTCCCTTGATGTTAAAGCTAGTGGTCTCCAGAGCAAACAGGATGGTCCGCAGAGGTGCAGGAAGAAAACAGGAGTTATACATGCTTTAAAGAGTAAGGAAGCTTTCCCTGTACTTAATATGTAGTGTACATGTAAGGGGTCAGGTCTCTCTCTCACACACACACACACACACACACACACACTCACACGGGATGCTAAAAGGAACAGTGGGACTCCACAATGCTGGTGCCACTCTTTTCCAGAAAACTTGTAGCTTGTGTGCTCCTCCAAGGCAACTGGGCTTAGATTTTATTATCTTACATGAGGGCACATTTATAGTGTTTTATGAGATGGAGAAATTTAATTCCCCAAAGAGATTTGCTGGTTATCTTATAGCAATATTCATAAAAGTACTGCCAATATTAAAGATGCTATATATTTTTTATTGATAAAAATACAAATTTCTGAAATTTGCCAACCCTTCTTCTGGTGACAAGTGCTTGTCAGTAATAGACAATAAAGAAAGTATTTTTAAAAACCGAAAACAAAAAAACCCCAACCCTTCAACGTAAAGATGATATACAATGAGTAAGAGAGTAGCTATTTTTCCTAGAGAAATTCATGTTAAGAGCATCTCAAAATGGTTAGACATGTTTCCAGCTTTATGAAAACATGCTATACAATGAGTAAGAGAGTAGCTATTTTTCCTAGAGAAATTCATGTTAAGAGCATCTCAAAATGGTTAGACATGTTTCCAGCTTTATGAAAACATGCTGTCTCAAAATGTCACTTATAAAAACTCTCCTAAGCGCACACTGAAACTTGAATCTAAAATCCAAAAGTGAGTTTCAGTAGGTGATTTACTGAGGGGAGGGGCAGGTTTCTTTTCTTTTTCTTTTCTTTTTTTTTTTTTTTTAATTTTTATGGCCCAACCCATGATATGTGGGAAGTTCCCAGGCCAAGGATTGAATCTGAGCTGCAGCTTTGACCTATGCCATGGCTATGGCAATGTCAGATCCTTTAACCCACTGCAGGTTGGGGATGGAACGCATGCTTCCAAAGCAACCCAAGCCACTGCAGTTGGATTCTTAACCCACTGTGCCACAGCAGG